>NC_090766.1:31282971-31295471 GCF_036898095.1 Palaemon carinicauda | reverse complement strand
TCATATTTGCTGTTTTAATGTGGAAAAAATTATATCTTATTTCAAACTATTTCTATAACTTTATAATGAAGAGAAACAAAAAGGAAACGAAAAAATTAATGAAAAGGAAAGAAAAATAAACCTAATAAATTTTTATATTTGCTGTTTGAATGCAAAAATAAAATGATGTCTTATTTCAAACTATTTCTATAACTTTATAATGAAGAGAAACAAAAAAGAAACAAAAAAATTAATGAAAAGGAAAGGAAAATATAAACCTAATAATTGTTTATATTTGCTGTTCGAATGTAAAAATAAAATGATGTCTTATTTCATGCACACACTTATTTTCCTCTATTACCAATCAAGACCCAAAACTTTTGTTTTAAACAAAAATGAACTGAAATGTAAAAATAAAATGATGTTTTATTTCATCAACATAGTTATTCTTCTTTATTACCTTAAAATGAAGAGTAAAACAATTTTTTTCTGTTTGCTGTTTTAATGTGAAAATAAAATGATTTCTTATTTCAATACACTTTTTCTCTATTACCTTAAAATCAACAGCCTAAAAACTTTTCATGTTTGCTGCTTTTAATGTTAAAATGAAATGCTTTCTTAATACTTGTACATATTTTATGTATGCTATTTATATGTAAATCAAATGCTTTCTTATTGAAACAAAAATAAAGGGCAACAAAAAACACAACGAAAAAGATACGTTTCTTCTCCTCAATGCAATGGTGTCTCTGACAGAAAGCATTGTTGTCTCTTCCGAAGCCAATCCAAGAATGTCCTCGTGTTGGAGAAGCCCCGTTTTTATATGGAGTGGCCAATTCGTGAACTGGCCTGAACGATGCGGAAATGATGCGGAATGATGAGCGAACTTGTGTGAACGTGTCGTGAACTTCTTGTGAACTACGCGTGCCAATTCGTGCCATCGCGTGAACGTCGCGTGAACGTCGCATGAACGATGCGCGAACTGGAGTGAACTGGTCATGAACAGTGCGGGGAAAAACACCAGTGCGTGGCAAAAATGCGCGCAAGTGTCAGGTAGGCTTTAGGCGCAATCGCATCGACCATCTTCATTCCTGTCCAGCGTGGGTCAAGGTCGTTGACGATCGCTAGTTGCCGTACAGCATAAAACTTTTTACTACATATCTTTCAGAAAATGCGGAGTTTGTATATGTTTTTATTGAAAAATATTTACGATATTATATATTTTCATTATGTATGAAAGAACTTGTAAAGTTCAATACTTCGAGATACAAGATCGAGTACATTTATTTTGTTGTCGTTCTACTTCAAAATTACAATTTGGCAACTTTTATAGGCTCAATGCCTTATCCAGTGTCGCCAACACTGGCTATAAAACTTCTAATTTCACATGGAATTACACCTATTCATATATATACCTTCGTTATTCAGAAACCGCTGTTCGAAAATCATTTATTCAATACCCATATTATATCTTGAAACTTTAACTAGCGATTAATGCAAAAACTAATGGATTTAGAGATGATTTAGATACAAAATTTTCCATTTTAATTAAGTAAAATAAACAGGCGGATATAGTTGAGTTTTTATTTCCTCATATTACTAACATGATAAATGACCGTAATTGAAATCCCTTCATGTCCATTTTAACATATAGAGAAGAACATGTCCTTAGCTTTGAAATGATATACATTTGATAGTAATTACCCCTTTTTTCATGGGTAGGCCTATAACATACGTTTAAGAAATACTTTTTTCATGGGTAGGCCTATAACATACGTTTAAGAAATACTTTCGATGAACTCTTTTGTGTAGGTGAATTTAATTTTTTCTTTCTTGCGCCATATTTTGCTTGTTATTTACTTTGACAGGGGTAAGAGACCTACTTCATGTTGTATTAAGGTACACCGATGGTCACACGCGAAGGAAATGCTGTGGGAGAGGAGTTGATGAAAGTGGAATTTAAGGTTTTGAATAAGAGGTATTACTGTACTCTTTCTCTTTTTGGCCTAATGTTTTATCCGTGTCCTTTTACAACTCTGTTAAGAAAATGAGGTTTGAATTAATGTTTTTGAAATTGGGAGAGGTCATTGCATGTATTCCTTTCAGTCTGGTGTTTAATTTTCCTTATTGTTACAGGGGAACGTTAACAATTCCCCTACAAAAATTTACAGAGCATCGCATGGTTAACTGTAGTCATAACTTAGTAGTCGACTAGAATATTTAAAAGATTTCCGTAGAAGAATGAAAGCCCCTTTTGTAACACTGTGGGATGGGACTTCAGCAGCTTGCAAACCACTGCATTGAATTTTGTTCATTTGTGGTTGTGTTTCAAGGAATTCCTAAGGGGAAATTTTAAAAGTACAACGATCACTATGTTCATATATTGAAATGATTGATTTTTGTTAAACCAGTAAAATGCAGTGAAGGAATTGGGATCGTAAGATTTAAATTAGAATAAATAGTAATTGGTGGTAACTATGATTAACACTGCTATATTAGGTTTTCATTGACAATAATTTTGCATATTCTTGATGGAGAAATTATTCTTTTCAACGCCGCGATGGCCTAATTTGATGGTTAGTATAATAATCTCTCTCTCTCTCTCTATATATATATATATATATATATATATATATATATATATATATATATATATATATATATATATATATATATATATATATATATATATATATATACACACCCACCCACACACACACACACACACACACACACACACACATATATATATATATATATATATATATATATATATATATATATATATATATATATATATATATATAGAGCTCTATATTTTTGTATGAGTACGCACTTATAACATGGATATAACAAAATTAGCTGTGAAATAACGTAAGAAAATTATATTGCATCAAAGGTGATCTTTTGAGCGTAATTATTAATGTCCGAACCTCACCTGTTGGGAGCTTTATTTGGATTCACGTGAGTTGCCATTAAATTTAATTTGGCTCGAGAATGAATTAAGTCTTTTACGATCTTTACTAAATGTGATTGAGAAAACTAGAAGATTTTTACATAGTAACACAATATTTGAGAAAACCTTTGAAGTAGATCATTCAATTACAACAAAAACGAGCATATACTTAAAAGATTAGAGAAAACGATGGCCTTGAATTAGAAATAGGAAGTAGATATTCAGAATAAGGTCACAACAATAAAAGAGGGAAGGAAATTTACACTAATGTCCATTATCCTGAGATAGAGTATGATGTGCAGTAGTATGTGATGGGTAGTCATATGCTGTCTAACTATCAAACCTATCCTCTACGTTTACTGCTGAATCCCTTAATAAAAACTTTGAAACTCGTCCACCAGGAACAAAATTATATGTTTTGTGATTTTGGACACTTGTGTATTTGCAGGTGTTTTTTTTTTTTTTTTTTTTTTTTTTTTTTTTTTTTTTTTTTTTTTTTTTTTCAGGTGTGTGTTCCGGCCCACACAAGGAAACGAGCTAGCTGATGGGAATACTAAATGCCACAAGATGTAGAGCTGTAGAACGGTCATTGGAACTTATATACGTATTTTGAATAATTCCTGAATTCGGAGAAAAAAAAAATTTAAAAAAAATATAGAATTATACGAAGACCCATAAACTTCTGAGGATCTGACTATAATCTTGATGGAAGGTATGAAATCATTTTAACCAACCTAAGGATAAGTATACAAGACTGACCGAATTTATTATAAAATGAGTAAGTTGCCGAGTGATCCCTCATTGCGATAGTCATTTATTTGATAAATTGATTATTGTTCACTGTTCGTGGTATGACTCATATGGTCCTGTCATGGAGAAATTCATTTATAGAATGAGAACATCTCCGAAATTTCAAATTACAATTTAAACAAAATTATTGGTTGTCTTCAGGATTCCATGATGTTTAACGAAATGTAATATAATATATAGATAAATACATGTACATATTTTTAACTCTATGATCGAGAAAAACTCTGAAAATGTCCATGATACCTAATAGTAATTAAAAAGTCGGGAATAGTTCCTTTTTAATTTCAAAAGCGACGAATAACTCCTTTACTTTTAAATGAAATAGAAGCCTACACTTACCCATCAATCAAGCATTTCACTCACCGAATTTCCTAAAGCGTATTTCCCATGCGAAATGATTTTATTTGTATGGTATTTAACAACTAATTTCGTTATATTCATATTTTTGTTTATGTCTCAAATTTCTGTATTTAATTGATAATTCTTAAGTTTACCTCTCTCTCTCTCTCTCTCTCTCTCTCTCTCTCTCTCTCTCTCTCTCTCTCTCTCTCTCTCTCTCTCTCTCACTTATCATTAACGATGATAAAAAAGGAAACTTTATTACGATCCTCAGTGCATTCATGGATCAATTAACTTTATAAGGAATATTCTGATGTTTTCATTGATGCTTTTTATGCAATTTTTTTTATTTTATTTTCCTGTGTCCATTCCCATAACCCCAGGAATTGTTTATCATATAAAACAATATACGCACGAACATTCTCCCCTCCACCCCCTATCCAAACCCTTCTCTCTCCCCCCCCCCTCCCCTCAGCACCTCCTCCCGTGTGCTTTACAGTTGTTGTGATAGCAAGCAATTATCGCTACATATCTCTTTAAGTAATGACCCCCGGTTCAATCAACGAGCAGAGGCGGGCGAGCATTATGTCATTTATTATCTACAGTAGTGCGGGTTCCTAATGCTCTGCTCTGATCTACTCTCCTCCGGTCAGCATCCTCAGTCACCAGGGTAAGGTACACACACACACACACTCTCTCTCTCTCTCTCTCTCTCTCTCTCTCTCTCTCTCTCTCTCTCTCTCTCTCTCTCTCTCTCTCTCTCTCTCCATTTCAGTTGTGGAGAAGATGTTTAATAGAAAATTGAGGTCATTAATGTAACTTTGTTTTCAAACTGAAACAGTTGGGAGTGGGTGGGTCGTTTCTTAGCATTATTACTGATTTTTTAAGTAATAGATCTCAAAGAGTTGTTGTTGACGGGCACCATAGTGAGTATAGGAATGTGATATCCGGTGTTCCACAGGGTAGTGTTCTTGGCCCATTACTTTTCATACTATATACACATGACATGTGGTTTGGCCTAGAAAACAAGCTTGTTGCATATGCAGATGATGCTACTCTCTTTGCATCAATTCCATCCCTTGAATGTACTAAAATTAGTGCATGGTGCAAATTATGGGGTATGAAGTTGAATCCTAATAAAACTCAAAGTATGATTGTAAGTAGGTCAAGGACGTTGGCTCCTCAACATCCGGATTACAGTTTTTACAATGTGTCTTTAAATTCGTATGACTCAAAATTTTAGGTGTGATTCTCGACAGCAAATTTACTTTTGAGAAACATTTAAGTTCTGTGTCTTCTTCAATTGCACAAAAAATTGGCTTATTGGGAAAGTTTTTTTTTCAGATTTTCGGTGATCAATCTATTCTGAAGAAGTGTTTTAATTCTTTCATTCTACCTTGTTTTGAGTATTGTTCTCCTGTCTGGTCTTCAGCTGCTGATTCTCATCTTAATTTGTTGGACAGAAGCTTACGGTCTATTAAATTTCTTATTCATGATCTAGATATTAATCTCTGGCACCGTCGTTCAATTAGTTCATTATGCATGTTGCATAAGATTTTTCATATCTCTGACCATCCTTTACATTCAGATCTCCCTGGACAATTCTATCCTATTCGTAATACTAGACAGGCAGTTAATTTTAATAGCCAGGCCTTCTCCATCATGAAGCTCAATACTACGCAGTACTCTAGAAGTTTTATTCCAGCTGTGACCAAGTTGTGGAATGATCTTCCTAATCGGGTAGTTGAATCAGTAGAACTTCAAAAGTTCAAAGTTGGAGAAAATGCTTTTTTGTTGACCAGGCAGACATGAGTCTTTTTATAGTTTATATATGACATATTTGTTTTGACGTTGTTAATAGTTTATATATGACATATCTGTTTTGACGTTGTTACTTTTTTTAGAATAATTTATTGTTAACTTGTTCTCTTCATTTATCTATTTCCTTATTTCCTTTCCTCACTGGGCTATTTTTCTCTATTGGAGCCCCTGGGCTTATAGTATCTTGCTTTTCCAACTAGGGTTGTAGCTTGGATAATAATAATAATAATAATAATAATAATAATAATAATAATATATTCATGTTATAAAGTCCTAATGTTGAGGATACTCCATGCTACCTTACTGGAAGATCTTGGAAAACATGGCCTCAATTTATTACATACTATGAACATTTTATCTTGTATCTCCTTACGAGACTGTTTTTGAACCATGTTAACTTTTAACTATTGATTTGGTAATTGTTTTTTAAAAGGTTTTATTATATTTTATGGAAATGATTAATTGAATACTTATGATTTAACCCTACACAGAAATGAGGCTAAAAATCCAACACCCTATTGTAAAAAGAATATCCAATCCAGCTTTAGTAATTAGTCTAAAGAAAAGAATTTTAGAGTTAGACAAATACTAACTAAGTTTTAGAGGCTGATTTTCAGGTTCGTACTTTTCGACCTCTTTCGACCATTATTTGTTTTGGTTGATTATACCATATTAAGATTAAAACGAAGTGTTAATTGTTAAGTGTTATTTTTTCTGATCTGATTCTAATGGAAATTAATTTCATAAAATCAAAAATAAAGTAGAAACTGTACCCTTGAAGTGTCCAACGTCGAATGACAATACATAGCACGGACCTAACGAAGTGACCAATGGTCACGTGACTACAAAACAATTAGAGACTGACCAATCAGGGGAAATAATATTCCAACTAATTCACTATGATCAAACGTTGGAAAATTCATTTCCCCTGACCTCACCGTCCCTACTTTACTAGAACAAATAAGCAAATACTCAATTAATAATTTATCAATACGAATAGGAGCGCTTGGACATTGCTGAATCTAAAATAACGGGGAAATTTTGAATGAGGAGTACCAGATCAAAATAATAATGATAATAAGGATAATGTATCTTTCAGTTTAATTCAATATAAAATCAAATTAGATACCCAATGTTTGTGATACTAAAAGCCTTTCTTTAAGTGTCTTTGGTATAGCCATCTTTGGCTTTATCACTCTTCCACCTTCCATTCCCTTTAAATAGCCTATCTTTAATACCATTATTTTCAGCCGAAGTGGTTTCACCTGCAAGCAGAGAATGAAAACCATATTTAGAAATATCTTAAACATGTGGTGAAAATGCTTCAACAAATAACCCTCTTAATGTAATATATGAGATATGCTTATCACTATTTCTTAAATGATATGTATTGTTTTCAAACACAATTTTAGAAAATATATAAACATTATAATAAGTAAGACAATCCTGTCCATAAAATATATTTTTCCAGATTACTTACTGGACACAATCTGGTACCTGTTCTGGCTATGAAAACCCAGGCACCGTCTCTGTATTGGTCAGTTTTACTAAACTCTAATGAATATACATAAATGTGAAGAAATTATGACAACATCTGAGTATTTTATATTTAACAATTCAGAACTTCGGAGAAGCTAAAAGACAAGCACAAATAGTTCTCTGATTTTTCACATTTCCAACTTAAAATAGTCTATCATACATGTCACCAAGTATTTTTGAAGTAATAGGTTCCTTCCTTACAAATGAATGAGAAAGCCTTCTTTTGGCTGCCTCCAGTAGAATCTTAACAAGAGTAGATTCTGTAGGGAATTTTAGTCCATATAAATCATGAACATATTTTACACAGTAAAATGCTTTAATCACAGGACTTAGAGTACTTGCACTCTGGACAAGTGAACACAAATATAATGCAAATATAAAAGGCTTAGCCGGCAAGATGTCCTCTTCTCCAACGAATTACAAGATGCCCAAAACTTCCATCTTTGAAAAGCGTTCATAAAACTTTTTGTTGTACTATCTGCTCGGCCTGACAACAGTAGTTCCGTGATAGGCGGCACCTTCTCAGCCAGCACTTCTGGTAACTCTTCAATATCATCAGAGATACACTGGAAAAACATTTAGAAAAATAAACAAATAATTAGCATACATTTCTTCATCTAACAATATAATACAAAGAAATCTTCCAATTTACTTCTACCATCTTAACACATATCATAATGGCTTGTCAGTCAAGACGGGCAATCCACTCAACTCCTCCATCTAGCAATTATAATGGCAGCCACGCCGACAAATACAAGATTCTTTATTGGTAGAAGCAGTAACCATTCACAATGGTGAAACAGATTTCAACATATCATTTTTAATGCAAACATTCTAATTGACAGGTGCTCATTTCTAAAAATTCCTGCACCATTTTTACATGTCACCTAATATTCATTCTGTGTGGGCAGATCCATACAGTCCACAACATACTTAATAAAATTATTGCCCTTCCATAAGAGAGGGAAAAATGGAGCAGATTTCCATAAAGGAATAACTATGATTCCTCTTACATTTTCTTTCAACATTTTAGAGAGTACTCTAGTTACAAGTGTAACAGGTGGTACAAAAAGACCAAATTTTCCATTCAAAACTCATTCCAGAATCTACTATAAAATACAGGTAGCTTGGCATTGTGAGGGGAAGCAAACCAATTGATATCAATGGTACCCCATTTTTCAATAATGAGGTTAGTTATAAAGTGAGATAACCCCCAATCATCTTTTTCTACTATTTTTGAAAGATAATCTGCAATTTGGTTCTTTTCTCTGGGAATCCACTGAATATCTACAATAATTGAATGTTTAACACAAAAAGAACGAATTTTGAAAGTAAGATCTGGTAATTCTGCTTTCATTGATCCTTTTTCAATAATGTGAACCACTTAACTCTATTTGACGCAAGAACGATGCTTAAAGCTTTAAGCGCTTTAAATACTGCCATAAGTTCCCTCCAAGTACAAGACTTCACAGCCTCCTCAATGCCCCAAGCCCCAAGAACCATACCATTTGGTGTATTCACTTCATATCCAGAATAACCTATTGTACTTGCATCAGTATAAATAATTTTGGTGTGAGACGGATTGTGATTCAGATGCCTGCAATTAATTTTGGTCAAGTTTTTCTGAGTACTGTAGATAACTCTGAGTAGGTAACATTATGAAATATGACCAATTTGGTGCTAAAGAAATATCAATATTCAAATATTTTGTTATGAACTGTCACAAATTATCAACAACAATTGACACAGAAATAATCTGCCCTACAAAACTGGCAACTTTAACATGAACTCGCCTATGTTGTCTCATACTATTTTCAATCTCTAACATCGTGTTCACAGCTTTATCGATTCTCCTTTTAGGTTTGAAAATAGTAAAGTCCCTAGAATTTAAACATGCCCCTAGAAACTCAATTTTTTCTACTGGCTCCCACTGATATTTCTCAATATTTGGAACAAAACCAGAGCCAATCATATAATTTTTGATAGAATTTGCCATTTCCAAAAAAAAGATCTAGTCTAGAAATAGTCTAGAAATAACAAAACCTTTTTTCCTTCACCTCTCCATTTGGAGATAAGAGGCCTTGTTAATTTAACAAAACAATAGTGGTGCACCTGAAATTCCAAACGGTAGTACTAAACATTTAAAAATTTGTTTTTCACCCTGTATATTTTGCCATGCAAAGCCCAGGTAATCAGTATGTGGGGGATAAATTGAAGCAAAATGATAGGCGCTATGAATATCGAACTTAAATATAGAAGAATATGGCTTTAAATATTCTAAAACTAACCTTAGATCTTCATACTTTATGGATTGCTTCCATAGATGTTGGTCAATTATCCTGAGATCTAATATCAATCTCTTTTTCCATTGGCTTAAACAGAAACTGTCAAAGGATTTACAATACAGTATATGGCAGCTCTATACATTTTTCAACTGATCCCCTATCCAATAAGTTCGAAATGGCCTAGTCAACAAAAATTGGTTCTTTCTTTGCAGAAAGGTTGTTATCTAACTGTACCGACTGTGGTTTAGAATAAAACGGTAGCCTGTATCCATTTTCTATCATGTCTATAATAAAGTCACTAGATCCAATGTCTTTCTAAAATTCTAACTAGTCTCTTAATCTTCCTTTCACAATAATTTGCTTATGACGTGACTCATATTCAAAGTAATTTATAGCGAAATTATCATTAACACCGTTACTAAAATTAGAATCATATTCATCTGTTAGTTTATTGAGGTTTGCTGTTGGACTCGCCCGACTGACTGAATTTGTTGAGCGGACAATCCTTTTTGTAGTGCTGGAAGGTCCCACAGGAGAAACAACATCCTGACGGTCCTTTCCTTCCACCGAAGCCACGAAAATTACCTGACGGTCCGGGAAAATTATGACTGTCTCCCGTTCCAAATGCAGGACTCCCCCACGACTGTAATGAACTAAACTGACCAGGATAAACAAGAGGCCCGGCAGTAGAAACTTGGGAACGCTTTTTCGATGCTTTTCTTCTCGTAACTGCCTGTTTCCTCTTCTTGAGAGCTCTGTTTTCTGCTTTGTTAATCCTAGACTCATCTTCGCTGTCACTAGTGACTGGATTAGTTTCGTATAATTTCACTGTATCCCACCCTGACCTCCAGGTGTCGGCAATACGTATAAGTTTATTGCGTTTTTTATTTTTCTGAACAGTCCTTTAGCAAATCTGTAGCATAATCAAATTTATTGTTGGTAATAGCCCACAAAGCCTGAACACAGTCTTGTTCAATGTCACAGTTGATATTATATTGCTGCTCGTTACCTGGGGTTGTAACTTGACCTCGGATTTAACAGAAACGTTACTGTCTTTCACCTCCTCTAGCAAATGGTTCTGTACCAACCGTGTGTCACACAATTGTACATAATTCCTTTTGTATATAATATGCTTGTATATTTGCTCTTCCCTCGCACTCAAACGAACATGCAAATTCATGTCTGCTGTTTTGTTCTGAACATTGTCTGTCTCTCGAACATGTAATGTCCTGTTGCCTTGAGGTTTTGTATATAAAGAAGAGTGTTCCTTAATATATAACTCAGTCGTTTCCAATCTGCCTTTGAGATCACAACACCCTCTCTCACCAATGTGACGGGGCGAGAGAGGAGTTGTGAAATCAAAGGCAGATTGGAAACGACTGAGTTATATATTAAGGAACACTCTTCTTTATATACAAAACCTCAAGGCAACAGGACATTACATGTTCGAGAGACAGACAATGTTCAGAACAAAACAGCAGACATGAATTTGCATGTTCGTTTGAGTGCGAGGGAAGAGCGAATATACAAGCATATTATATACAAAAGGAATTATGTACAATTGTGTGACACACGGTTGGTACAGTTCAACTCGCTCTTCTGTTGCTAAAGCTGCTCTAAAACTTGTTGTAGTACAATTCCAATACCGCCCAAGATTTGTTGTTCGATTTGGTCTGCAATACTTGACATAATGTCGTCCTCCATTAGTAAAGTTGAAACTGTACACTTGAAGTGTCCAACGCTGAATGACAATACATAGCATGGACCTAACGAAGTGACCAATGGTCACGTGACTACAAAACAATTAGAGACTGACCAATCAGGGGAAATCATTTTCCAACTAATTCACCATGTTTAAACGTTGGAAAATTCATGTCCTTGTTGATGGTTAGGTGAGATTTTCCTAGAAATGAAAATATAATTTGGAAATTTTTTATTACATATTACTAGGTATACAGTCAATACTAATTGTCAGGCCTTCTCCATCTTGAGACTCATTACTACACAGTATTATAGAAGCTTTATTCCAGCTGTGACCAATAGTGGAATGGTCATCCTAATTGGGTGGTTGAATTGGTAGAACTTCATAAGATCAAACTTACAGCAAATAATCATTTGCTGTAAGTTTGATCTTATGTCGAACGGGCTGACACAAGTTTCTTTTTATAGTTTATACATGAAAGATATGTTTTAATGTTGTTAATTTTCTTTAAAATATTTTATTCTACTTGTTCCTTACATCTCATATAGTTTATTTGTTTCCTTATTTCCTTTCCCCACTGTGCTATTTTCCCTGTTGGAGCCCTTGAGCTTAAAGCACCCTGCTTTTCCAACTAGGGGTTGTAACTTACCTATTGATAATTATAATAATAAGAATGTTAATCAACTATCCTCATACACACCTCCAGGGTGTTGATTAGGTAATCTCAACCCATCTTCGCCTTCGTAGCTAATTGGTAGGTTTGTGACTATTCAATGTCATACATGTATCCTGGACCAGGGTTCGAAGCCCGGCCTGTCCGATACTATAGTTTTTGAGGGATTTTTCCTGGGGCTCTGATCCCGAGGTCGTTAAGAGAATCGAGACTTTATATGGCTTATTTGAAATATGAAAAACACGTTTAAATTTTCAAAAATTATCATTAATCGAATGCCAAGTTACAAACCTACTAATTAGCTACGATGGTGAAGATGGGTTGATTTTAATTCTAAATAAAAAAAAAAACTGAATTCGACAGGTTTACCTACATAAGAATTGTCACTGACTTCTT
>NC_090766.1:31272971-31277971 GCF_036898095.1 Palaemon carinicauda | reverse complement strand
CATAGTGAATTTATTGGGATCTTTAAATGCATATTTATGTCTTTTTTTTTTTTTGATAGTTTTATATTATTTTGTATCTTATGCATTATATGACTTTTTATCCTTTTAAGAAATGAAAATGTTCAATGTATTCAGAAACCCAATCTTTTTATTGATAAAACTAGTTCATAGTTCAAAAAGTCATTCTAAATTTACTTACTTATTTATCTATTTCAAACTTATTCTATATCGTTTATATCTGCTGACAAATGATGAGGTTATATTTTTATCTCTAATATTTCCCCTTTTTTTTTATTCTTAAATAGAAATAGTGTTTTATGTATATAAATTATCATCTCAAAATTTTACATTTTTAATTTTTTGCGATTCTATAGCATTTTAAAAATTATATTGTTTATTCCTTATTTTTGCTTTAATAGATAAAAAATATGTTTTTTCTATTAATGTGTATTATAAAGAATTGTATTTATCTATGTATATTAAGTATACGAAATAAAGTTGATTGATTGATTGATTGATTGAGTATACATATGCTATATATATATATATATATATATATATATATATATATATATATATATATATATATATATATATATATACTTTATGTATATGTATATATATATATATATATATATATATATATATATATATATATATATATATATATATATATATATATATATATATATATATATATATATATATATATATGTGTGTGTGTGTGTGTGTATACATACATATATATATATATATATATATATATATATATATATATATATATATATATATATATTCATTGCTCTTAATGCATCTTTTACGTTTAAAACGCTTACAGAAGACTAAAACTACCGACAAAGCATTGCTCAGAATGAATCTATAACGTTTAAAACGATACCAGACTAAATTACAGCCAGATATATACAGTATTAAAAAAAACGCATTATAGAGTAGGGTCATGGTTTTGTATTGCAGAATATGGAGGAATGAGTTTGTGAGGGAGGGTACTCTTTGACGGGACACGTGTTTGGACGAGCGGGGCCCAGTGGCGGAGACTTTGAACACGCTTTCCTAATTGCTGTGTAAGCGCCAATTTGGAAAGAATGTGGTGCATCTACTTATCCCTATTTTGCTTTGCCTTCCATCATTGTGGTTGATGCTTCAAGGTACCTTCAGTTATTTACTCTCTCTCTCTCTCTCTCTCTCTCTCTCTCTCTCTCTCTCTCTCTCTCTCTCTCTCTCTCTCTCTCTCTCTCTCTCTCTCTCTCTCTCTCTCTTCTATATACTGCAATGGTTAACAGTATTATATTTTTCCGTAGTTCTTATCTGGTGATCACATCAGTTACACATGCCTCAGTGTCTCTCCTCAAATGATTAAACTTGGTACATTCGTTGAGTGGTACAGGTTTCCTTCTATTATAGAATAATCTATTTGATACCGAAAGCTGCTGCAACATGCTATATGTCATTCCTAAAGTCTGCTTTTAAACTGGTTCGCTTCTGATGATTTTATTTGGGTGATTACGTTTTAAATGCTGGCTTATTTGTTGTATTTTATATTATTTTGAAATATTTCTTAGCCCCCAATTGGTATTCAGCGAAGTGTTTGTCCAAGAAATGTTAATGACATGGTATTTATTGAGCCATATGATTATCTATTGTTCCTGCTTTAGAAATTATCGTTCTTTTGCCGAACTCTAGAATGGTATATCTTCAAGACTACTGGTAGACAAATTATGCGGGGTTCGCTGTAAGATGCTGTAAAATACTGTTTTGTTTAAACAACTCTATTTCATCAGCCGATTTTGAAATTCTGCATGAGTATTGAAAATGGTTAACAAATTTAGATTTACTGTTTAAGTAATTTTTATATGAGCAGTCAAAATATTGTTCCTAATGAAATACGCTGGCTGAGAGAGAGAGAGAGAGAGAGAGAGAGAGAGAGAGAGAGAGAGAGAGAGAGAGAGAGAGAGAGAGAGAGAGGTGGACAGTTACAATAAACTTCTAACCGGTGATAATTATAGTGCGATTATATCTTTAACCAGAAAATATTCTATATTCACTGTTCACACCTTGGGCGTATCCTATATACCTTCGTGAATAATGGCCAACGATAGCATAACCTGATATGACCCTCTTGACATAGGGCATTTGTTCTTTGCCCCTTCTTTGTTTCGTGAGATGTAAGACTAGTATGACTAGTAATGCGATGGGCTAGACTGTTGACCCCCTCCCTCCATGTAAACCCGCGAATTAGGGGAAATTCATTCGAAAATATAAATCTAATCGATGGTGTATTAGAGCATCGATTATGTTTTATTGTTGTGGTACGGGAAGTAGGATATATGGATTTGAAAAATAAAGATATTTTTAAATGAATGCTGGCAAATAAGAATGATGAGCAATTTCTTAGGAACAACAAAACTATAGCTGACTTTTTTTTTTTTTTTTTTTTTTTTTTTAAACATATTTAAGGATCATCGAATTCATGAAAATTAGTAGGTATGACTTTCATTTTGAGGAAAGTTTTAATCTATACCTATGTTCTGAAGGTAATGAGAATTAAAGTCGACGGATAGAGAAAAGCAGGCATGAAGTCCAAAACATTCAGAAATGATGAAGGAATTAGATGTATGAAATAGAAACTGGAATGAGTTGCAATCTAGCGAAGTAGAAATTAGGCTTTTGTCGTTAAGAGAAAAAGGTGTATTTAATGTATATGAGGAGACAGAAAATTTGTCATGATTTCAATGTAAATATCAAATAAGGTATGATAATTGTGATTAAATGTGAATACGGTCAGATCAATACGGAATATTGGAAAGAGAACCAACAGAAATGACGAAGAGCACATGTAGAACATAAATGTAGGAAAATAGGAATTGAGTGTTAACATTCTTGAAAAGAAACATAGACCCAAATTTTTGAAAGCAAGCACGAATGAAAATAGATAGATCTAGGTAAATAAGAAAGACAAATTAAGGAAGTATGGACATGAATGACGTTCGGTAGATTTACAAAAATAGAGATTAATGTGGATTTTGGTTATTGTAGTGCCTGTGGATGTTGGAATAAAAGTATGATGGCCAGTGAATTTGTGAAATATGAATGTAGGAGTGGCAATAAGCGTAGTATTCAAGAATTAAGAATTGCTCTGCTTCGTACAATGAAAAGGGATTATTTTTTCCTGTTTGTTATTTGGATAAAGTCCCCTTGTCTGTGATAATGATGATCATTGAGAAAAACAAGCTATTCAAACTCATCTTCTGAGCTTTTGTGATATTTCTAAAATGTGGACTGTGTAAAGAATACATATAAACGTACGAGTTATAAAAAAATTTGTAAGACTTAACTTGAAAACAAATAAAGTTTAAATTCCAAAACTCAATGTAGTCCTGAAGAAAGATCGCAAAGTTATCCGAAACACGTGTCGACACCAGACAATAAATGGAGAAAAACAAATGTTTTTCAGCTGTTATCCTGAAAACTATCTGCTGGACATTCTGTCCGAAGAGAAACTATCTTCGATTTTTAAACGCTTCTAAGACATTGTCTATTCATTTTAAACGTAGAGCAACAAGCCCCAGTACTATATATATATATATATATATATATATATATATATATATATATATATATATATATATATATATATATATATATATATATATATATATATATATATATATAGTCTTTAGAATTAAAGTTTAGTGGTTTAGTGGAAGATTGAATAAAAGCAAATCAGACAATGGCTAGGTGAAGTAAAATTTGGAAATCAAATCTCCTGAAATTACATATAGAAATCAGACTTTACTGTATATCAGTTTAGTGAGATCGGTGTTACTATATGGACATGAATAATTAGAGGTTCTTTAATGACTTACCTATAACATAGGAGGCTCTTTTACCTCTATTTTGAGGCACCTTACATCTAGCATTAGAGGTTCTTTGACATATTTTGAGGTGTCTTATCTCCAGCATTAGAGGTTCTTTGACCCCTATTATGATGGGCCATACTTTTAGCATTTGAGGTTTTTTACCTCTATTTTCGTGGGCCTTACACCTAGCATTAGAGGCTCTTTAACATCTATTTTAATGAGCCATACTTCTAGAATTAGAGGTACTTTTACTTCTATTTTAATTGGCCATACTTTTAGCATTAGAGGTTCTTTTACCTCTATTTTGAAGGGCCATACTTTTAGTATTAGAGATTCTTTGACCTCTACTTTTAGGAGCCATACTTTTAGCATTAGAGGTTCTTTGACCTCTATTTTGAGGGGCCATACTTTTAGCATTAGAAGTTCTTTGACCTCTACTTTTAGGGCCATCCTTTTAAAATTAGAGGTTCTTTGACCTCTTTTTTGAGGGGCCATACTTTTAGCATTAGAGGTTCATTGACCTTTATTTTGAAAGGTCATACATTTAGCAATAGGGGTTCTTTGACCACTATTTTGAGGCACCTAACATCTAGCATTAGAGGTTCTTTGGCCTCTTTTTTGAAGTTCCTTACATCTAGCCTTAAAGGCTCTTTGACTTCTATTTTGAAGTGCCTTACATCTAGCATTAGAGGCCCTTTGACATCTATTTTGAGGCGCCTTACATCTAGCATTAGAGGTTCTTTGGCTTCTATTTTAAGACGCCTTACATCTAGCATTAGAAGCCCTTTGACATCAATTTTAATGAGCCATGCTTCTAGTATTAAAGGTACTTTTACCTCTCTTTTGAGGGGCCATACTTTTAGCATTAGAGATTCTTTGACCTCTTTCTTGAAGTGCCTTACATCTAGCATTAGAGGCTCTTTGGCATCTATTTTGAGGCGTCTTACATCTAGTATTAGAGGCTCTTTGACCTCTATTTTGAGGCACCTTACATCAAGCATTAGAGGTTCTTTGGCCCTTATTTTGAGGAGCCTTACATCTAGCATTAAAAGTTCTTTGACCTCTATTTTGATGTGCTCTACCTCTAGCATTAGAGGCTCTTTGACCTCTATTTTGAGGTGC
>NC_090766.1:31185471-31267971 GCF_036898095.1 Palaemon carinicauda | reverse complement strand
TCCGTGCCTGTACTTCTTGCCAAACTCCAAAGTACATCGACACACGGATTCAGGAGTGGGTACCTTTCCTCAACCTCAGCGTCGTTTCGCCCAAATTCACATCGACGTTGTAGGCCCCTTACCCATATCACAAGGACATCGTTACCTGTTTACCTTTATCGACCGCTCCACTCATTAGCCTGAAGCTATTCCCATGGCAACTGCAACGTCAGCCTCATGTACATCTGCCTTACTCTCAGGATGTATAGCAAGATTTGGTATCCCTGAGCATATTACTTCTGACAGGAGTACCACTTTCACCTCTCAATTGTGGTCATCATTAGCGAATATCCTGGGCATCACCCTATATCATACAACTGCCTACAACCCCGCTGCCAATAGAATGGTTGAACGTTTTCAACGCACCCTTAAAGCAGCTTTGATGTCCCGCTGCAAGGACTCCAACTGGTTTACTCAGCGTCCCTGGGTCCTCCTGGGACTAAAGATCACTCCTAAAGATGCCCTCGACGTCTAGGCAGCTGATATGGTGTATGGCGACCCGTTGGTCGTTCCTGCCGAATATTTTCCTTCTGCAACCTTCTCCGATGATCTCCAGCGCATACGTCACGTTGTGGGAAAATTTACTCCATGCCGCCAGACTTACAAGTCCCCAATGAAGCATCACATACTGACAGACCTGCACTCTGCAACGCACGTCTTCCTACGCAACGAATCTAGCAAGCCACCACTAACGACCCCTTACATGGGCCCTTTCCTTGTGATCCGACGCAATCCGAAAGTATTCCTACACAACATTTGTGGCAAATAAGAATGGGTATCCATTGATCGTCTAAAACCTGCTTATCTCCTGCCAGATGACCCGCCTACAGTTTGCGTCTCTAGAGTAGGACGCCCTATTTAACGTGTACAGTATGTCCTTTTTAGGGGGTGGGGGGGAGCCATGTACCATCCGTGTGTCACACGAGCGTACATAGTAACGACATTTCTCTTTTCTGTATACGGCAACCTTTGTATCTTCGCTCTCCCCTCGCACTGATAGCAACTTGTTTTAACATGCCTGCATATTCCATCGTTAACTGTTAACAGAACGGTTGCTGGTTTGACAAGATATAGCATGTCTGTATTTTGTGACCTTCTTACCGGGACCTTGTGTGTATATATACTCGATGTGTCATGATAAAGTTACTCAGTTGCTTTCATCTCGCCTTTGAGTCTTGGCTCGTCACACTGTCATACTCATTTTAGTTTGTGTCCAGTGTACTTTAGCGTGCAACTCGTATCCATGTTGCTCTTTTTCTGTCTCTTAGTGTTATTCCCATCATTAGTTTTTAGCTTATGTTCTAAGGCTCTTATTTAAAGCTCAAAGTTATTGATGTATAAACTAATACTTGGAAGACCAAAAGCTCTCCATCCTATGCTTATCCTTCTTTTGATTTCGGGCTCATGTCCTTGGTAAACACTTTCTGTCTGTCGTGATTGTGTTTAATTCCCAAATATCTTTGTCTATCTGTACCCTTCTACTTATAGAAAACATCTGGTTACTAGAGTATTTCTTTCGAAACATCTGCGAAATATCTCCATCTTACTGCTTAGCTGAAGAGATCAACCATTGTCATAATGCATTAGTTAAAGAGCGTTTCTCACTAGGAATCGAATTGGTGAACATTGAATATGAATGAAAAAAGATTTAGGAAATCCTAATTCTTTTGAAAATTAATATCATTATTCGCTACTTCAACCAGGTTTTCTCAAAAGATTTTCTTCTCCTATTCCCAATCCTGGAAGCTATCCAAGCAATATCATTTAACAGAAGACAATAATACTAATAGTTTATTGCTTTTACCACAAATTACTTTTTCATAGGCATTCTTATTTCAATATGAAATATCTAAGAATAATTTCCTATATATATATATATATATATATATATATATATATATATATATATATATATATATATATATATATATAAAAATATATATATATATATATATATATATATATATATATATATATATATATATATATATATATATATATATATATATATATATATATATATATATATATATATATATATATACATATATACATATTTATATATATATATATATAAACATATTTATATAAATATATATATATATATATATATATATATATATATATATATATATATATATATATATATATATATATATATATATATATATATATATATATATATATATATATAATACTATTATTATTATCTATATATTAATACGATAGCGTGTGTGTTATTTATTTTGTGTCTCACGTTCTAAAGAGAACGGAAATGATTTCATGGTATACGCTTATAAATTCACATTAGACTTTGATTACTTAACCAGAGCACATCTTACATAGTTTTCCCAATTCATGTATTGCTCATTTTTAAAAATAAATATAAAAGTCAAATCTTATCACATTTTATTCAAACATGTATAGGTTAAGAACAAGATAATTAGTACTGAAAATATCGTTTCGTGTAATTTATACGGGTTCCGCCTAAAGTAAACGGAAATAATTTAATAGTACACTCTTACAAATTCACATTAGACTTTGATTACTTAACCAAAGCACATCTTATATAGCTTTCCCAATTTATGTATTGCTCTTTTTTTAAAATAAATATATAAGTCAAATCTTATCACATTTCATTCAAACATGTATAGGTTAGGAACAAGATAATTAGTATTGAAAATATCGTTTCGTGTAAGTTACACGGGTTCCGCTAGTTATTATTATTATCATTATTATTATTATTATTATTATAAGCTAAGCTACAACTCTAGTTAGAAAAACAGGATGTTATAAGCCCAAGGGTCAAACAGGGAAAAATAGCCCTGTGAGGAAAGGAAATAAGGAAATAAGTAAAATGCCCGAGAAGTGTTGAACAATTAACCATAAAAAGAGACTTACAAGTGTATCAGCCTGTTCAACTTAGAATCTTTCGCTGAAAGTTTGAATTTCTAAAGTTTAAACGATTCAACTACCTGATTTGGAAGATCATTCTACAACTCAGTCGCAACTGGAATAAAACTTCTATAATAATATGTAATACTGAGCTTCATGATGGAGAAGCATGACTATTAGAATTAACTGCATACCAAGTATTACGAATAAGATGGTAAGATCGGGGGAGCTCTTACTGCAAAGGATGGTCAGAATTACGAAATTTTTTATGCAACTTCCATATCGAACTAACAGAACGATGGTGCCAGAGACCAATATCTAGATCAGGAAAAATAAATCGAATAGACCATAGGCTCCAGTCTAACAAATTGAGATGAGATTCAGCAGCTGAAGACCAGACAGGAGAACAATTTTGAAACAAGGCTGAATAAAAGAATTAAATCACTTATTCAGACTAGAATGATCAGCGAAAATCTTAAAAGACTTTAAATAAAAGATAAAATCTAACGATGGGATTTTGAAGATCTTTCTAAAACATGTTGCAAATATAAGAATTGCGTATTCCCTCACAAACATAAGGCAATACCTCATGAAAACATAAACAAAATTACACAAGCCCTCATTCATACCTCGTAGGGTCATATAGCCCTCTTAAACATATTACGTAAGACTTCATAACAGTAAAAATTTACATAAATTTACATATGCTTGAATGAAGAATGCAATGAAATAAACGACGAAATTCTTACGAAATTTGCATACAAGGCTTATATCTACATGAGAGGAACTTACCTTATAAGCTGGCTATGCACCCTGGTAAATGCACATATGAAATACATTAATAGAATATTTACCCTACGCTAAACCAGCTCTGTAAGATATATATATATATATATATATATATATATATATATATATATATATATATATATACATATATATATATATATATATATATATATATATATATATATATATATATATATATATATATATATATATATATATATATATATATATATATATATATATATATATATATATATATATATATTGTTATTTGTGACGGTCATGGCGCCATTTTTTCAAACAAAAGACCGCCCCCCCTAGCAAGGACCGGTCGAAATACCACAAGTGTTGGGACCCTACCCAGAGCCTCGCCACGTGCCCACCCATCCTGTACCCATCTACTCCCCTGAGGTCTCATTTCAGACATCTTCACAAAAAGCATGTGGCCGCTCAACGCCACTACAAAGAGAACCTGGGAGAAGTCAGGAGAAGGCCTATTGATGGGGGGTGTCGGGAGACAAGACCAAGGCCGAGGATTGGTCAGGCCAATAGCCACCCCAATTTGGGGCTGAGAGGGGTTAACTCGATGTAGGAACAGCTGGGCATCCTTCTTCGCTTTCCAACCTCCACGGATGCAGGACCTGTTATACGTTCTCCACAAGGGAGGAGACAGAGTCCTTTTTATCAAGGTAAGATATCTTTTTGGGTACCTCTTCCTCATCATCCGTATCCAGCCTTCCGTATCTCTTCTTTATCACATCCCATCCATTCCTTTTATCCTTAATGAAAGATCCTACCAACTGAACCTTTACTATCCCATCCTTATATCCCAACCACGTGTGCCCTTTGCTCCTAACCTTAATTAATTTACCCTGTGACAGTGTTAAGTCCCACGTGATAGTGTAATACGTTCCTAAGTTTTGCACTTGCATTTTATTTGCTTAAAAGTTTTAACCACACGACTTCATCGTGTTGTCAGCCTGTAGAAGTAAAGTGATCGCTTAATAATTTAATTTATTTCCCTTTCCAGGGAATGAGATTGTTTGCTGTGCTAAAGTCGTCAATGGTCTATCCATCTCCACGTGGGCACGTTGTGACAATTCAACAATAAGTTCTTCACCCGTTGTGCTCCCCTTTTATAATTTTATTAGTGAATTAGTACTGTAAATATAAATTCTTTTTTCGTCGGTAATTGTTGTCTTATTGCCGACTGGCGACCTTCCATTGTTCTTTTTTTTGTTTATGCCCTGAGTTCCTTAAGTAAGGCCGGACTCACAAGGCCGCGCGGAACATATATATATATATATATATATATATATATATATATATATATATATATATATATATATATATATATATATATATATATATATATATATATATATATATATATATATATATATATATATATATATATATATATATATATATATATATATATATATATATATATATATATATATATATATATATATATATTTCTAAAAGCAAAGTTCATTCATTAAATTAAGCAATACGTTATGCTTCAGGCAGCAGAGCCAATCCTGTAGTGACTTGAAATGCTGTATACAAATTTGGACACCGTTCATTCGAATCTGGGAATTGTCTGTTGTTTGATTTTAAGTACGTGGATTCATATTCACCTGTATCTTTTTTTTTTTTTTGCTGGACTTGAGAAATGAATATTTCTCAAGAACGAAAATGATACTGATGAGTAACTAACATATTTTGGGTTTTTTTGAAGAATTCGGTGCTCTTATTGAGATGATTATCATGGAAAAAATAAACGAATTAGTTATCTGTGGAGACTTAAATTTTTGGATGGATGACGCATCAAATCCTGACGCTTTGGCATTTAGTGAGTTACTAGAATCATATCGACTAGTGAATAATGTCTAATGTACAACTACTTCAACTGGTCATACGCTAAACTTAATTATAAGTGATGATGTGAATAATATTGTATCTGATATAAAAGTTGAAGAGAAATGTAATATCTCCCCAGTACACAAACTTATTACTTTTAGTCTACCTATTCAAAAACATGCATTAGTAAAGAAAATAAACTTTAGACATAAATCAAATTTTTCTCCCACCCTATTTATTGAAGATAAATAAATGATGCTATCAACATTCCCTGTGATCATGATGACCAACGTCTGTTAGGAGCTAAGTGTGCTAACTGTCTTATGGTCACTTACAATAAAGTGAGTAAAAGTGAATATGATACCATGGGCCCACCGATAGAAAAGACTATAACCGTAAAAGACCAATCTCCTTGGTTTGATGGAGAGACTGGTAAAAAAAGAGGGAAAAAAGACGTAAAGAAAGAAAGTGGAATAGGTTAAAAACTGAAAGTACTTGGGTAGAATACAAAAATGATGTGTGTCAATATAACTACCTACTAAAAAGGAAAAAAATTTAATAATATAAGAGAAAGATCCTCGAAGCAGCAACAGACATAAATAAGTTATATCGTCACATGAATGATATAATGGGAAATGTAAAAGAAAAGAAGCTACCTGATGGATACAGTGACCAGGAACTAGCAAATAATTTTCTAGTATTCTTTAAAAACAAAATTGAAAACATAACCAGATCATTTGTAAATACTCAACATCAGATTAATGATACACCAGGCACACAGACAAAATTAATACGATTTAACAACATAACACAAGATGACATCACCAGAATTATCAAGAGAGCAAAGAAAACAAACTGCGCGATCGATCCTGTACCAACCGTGTGTCACATGATCGTATATAGTTCATTTTGTGCTTGCATCTTCGCTCTCCCCTCAAAATAAAAATAACCTGAAAAAACATGTCTGTTTTTCTCAATGGTAACGGTGTCGATTTTTGAACAGGAAATTTCCTGTTGCCTTGAGCTTTTGTATATAAAGGAGAGCGTTCAATAATAAACTCACTCAGCTGCTTTCAACCTGTCTTTGAGTCACAACCTTCTCTCGGCCCATCACATTGGTGACCCCGGAGTGACTCGCTCCTTCCGACTCCCCCCCTCACCGTTACTATGACGCCCTTAAAACATATCTTCTGCAGCAGTACTCGCCGTTGCCAGCCGCCCGAATAGCAATGCTTTCTCAGCTCTCTCAACAACTGTTGGGGGACCAAAGGGCTTCGCTCGCCTTCAGGGAAATGACCAGTATCACTTGCCTGCAACCTGCCGCGGACGGCTCTCCTCGTGAGCTGAACCTACTTCGTACCCTTTGGGTAAGCCGTTTACCCGAACCTGTACACGCTGCCATACCCGATGTCGATTGTTTACTCATAAAGGACTTGATGACCACAGTCGACGCCCCTATGGACAGCCACTTCATGACCCTCAAAACCTCCATCAACGCATCCACTCCTGAGGAAGAGGACACCTATTCAACTTCATCCGAAGCTGACGTGAATGCCGTAGGACACACACGCCTATGAACGCCGTAGGACACACACCCCTATGAATGCCGTAGGACACGCCTATGAATGCTATAGGACACACACGCCTATGAATGCCGTAGGACGCACTCGCCTACCCCGTGACGAGTCAGAGCGGCGACAAAGCCACCCATCACCCACCACTCGCTCGCGCCCCAAGCCAAGGCCAAGCCCTAACCAACGACTTCTACAGCCACTCACTGCCGCTAATCGGCGCAGTTTTTGCTACTACCAATCCAGATTCAGGGCACCCTATTTAACAAGTACAGTATGTAATTTTTAGGGGAGGAGCCATGTACCAACCGTGTGTCACACGATTGTACATAGTTCATTTTGTTCTTGTATCTTAGCTCTCCTCTTGCACTAAAAAGAAGCTGAAAAAACATGTCTGTTTTTCTCAATGGTAACGTTGTCGATTTTTTAACAGGAAATTTTCTGTTGCCTTGAGCTTTTGTATATAAAGGAGAGCATTCAATAATAAACTCACTCAGCTGCTTTCAACCTGTCTTTGAGTCATAACCTTCTCTCGGCCCGTCACAATATTATGCCAATATCTGAAGTAATTGGAGAGAGAGACTTTTCTAGTCTAGCCGAAATATTAATGAGAATAGCAAATGCAACCATTGATGAATGCAAGTTTCCTAAATCTGAGAAAATGGTTATAGTCACACCAGTTCTGAAAAATGCACTGGAATATCAGGAATTAAGCTCATATAGACCTATTTTAAATCTATCCTTTGTCTCAAAAGTGCTTGAATATGTAATTCTTGAACAACTAATCAGCCACTTAGAAGTATTAGAAGCTTTGCTTGACAACCAATCTGCTTACAGAAAACTATACACTACGGAGACAGCCATCTGTTCTGTTGTAAATGATATGCTAAAAATGATGGATGAAAATAAGTGTATTTTAATATTGCTCGATCTCGGTGCTGCTTTTGATACAGTTGTGCATGAACTACTACTAAATAATCTACGGTCCATCGGCGTTGAAGATCAAGCTTACGAATACCTAAAAGACTACTTGTTTGGTAGAAATTACTGTGTAGAAATTGGAAAGTCTTATTCATCCAAGTGTGTACGAGGCTTCAAGCCCCGTACACATTTGGAAACATTTTTTGGAAACAATGTTTGGAAACGGTTTTCAAACAGTTTGGAAACTGTTTCCGAAAACTTGATTCCATGTTTGGAAACAGTTTGCAAATTATTTGTAAACTATTTCCAAACAATGTTTCCGGTCCACACCTCTTATCTTTTTTTTTCTGTATCGCTTACAGTTATAGAAAGTTTATCAGCTATCCCCGTCAAGGCATCCATCTTTTCAATTCTATTTTTGTAATTCACATTTGTTACATCCCACAATGTTGGGGATGAATGCAGAAATTCAATTAGTTCTAGAGTTTTCTCGACAGACCACATGGCGTTATCACTGCAAGTCTCGAGTAGGTACTAATTCATCGTCGCCTCACACACACACACACAGTGTTTCCCATTCTGGATGGGCAATAGTAATTCGTGAAATGGTATTTGGAAATGGTTTGCAAACAGTTTGGAAACAGTCTATAAGCAGTTTCGAAACATTGTTTGCATGCAGTTTGGAAACCGTTTCCAGGCTGTTTGGAAACCGTTTCCAAACATTGTTTCCAAATAATGTTTCCAAGTATGTACGGGGCTTCATGTGAACCCTTAAACTTAGGGGTACCCCAGGTGAGTGTACTTGGCCCAATCTTATTCTGCATCTATACTATTGGTCTATCGAAAATGCTACAAAGGCATGGCGTGAAGTTTAAACTATTTGCAGATGACACACAATTTTACTTCTCCATAAATGATATACATGACACTACTGGATGATATTTAAACAACTAGAATTAAATGAGAACAAAACTGAATTCATGGTGGTGGGCAAGAGAAACAGCGTGAGAAACTTGGGTGATATTCAAATGAACATAAATAATGACTCGGTGCCGATATCTAGTAAAGTTCGAGATCGAGGTGTATTTCTTGACTGTTACCTGTCTCTAAATGCCCAAAAAAATTATGTAATAAAAACTGATGGCTATCATCTAAGAAATATTGCGTTTATAAGAAAGTACATGGACGAAAATTCTGTAAAGAAACTTGTGATAAACTGTGTTATTACCAAAATCAACTACTGCAACTTTATCTACTACAATTTACCAAAAATCCAACTTAAGAAATTACAAAACAAAATAAACCTGGGGAGCAAGACTGATAAAAGGTGTCCCACCTAGAGAAAGGATGACCCCTATACTAATCGATTTACACTGGCTGCCGATTAAAGCAGGAATTGAATTTAAAATATGTATAATAACCCACCAAGTTATCAGACCCGGTCGTCCAAAATACTTAAGAGAATTGCTACATATTGCGCAGCCAACAAATCATGTCGACACGAGAATAGTCACAGATGGCTTCAAACTGTTGGAACCTAGATTTATGTCCACTTTGGCCTCCAGAGCCTTTAAATATGCGGCCCCGAGACTATATAATAAGCTCCCACGAAACATTTGCGTGACTGAAAACATTAAGGCTTTCAAGAGGAAACTGAAGACTTTCTTATTTCCTGAGTCTTTTGACAGTGACAATTTAACAGTAAATGAACAACGTATGACTTGAAAAGATAAATACTGTGAACGAACAAGGTAAAACGACTGTGGAGGTTTTGTAGAGAGTGGGGTTCCCCCGCTGTATGGGGCAGGAAAAGCAGCCATCAAAGTAAAGTAAAGTAAGTAAAGCATTTACAATATGGTAAAAGCCAAAAGCCGGTATTACAAAAACAAAGAAAAATATGTCATGACACAATAGTATTCCCGATTTTTTTTATCAGGATGTGAATATTACAGTAATATTCAAATACCAACATATCAGTTTAAATTTGATTTATAATTCTAACAGGACACAAAATGAAACGTCTAAGTGACATTAAAGTCATGAAGCCTAGTATTAACCTAAAAGAGCACCGCTACAAGAAATATTTCTATCATGTGGATTTCCATACAACTAGTTTGAGTATCCAATTGTGCAAATCAGCCTGGCCCGAAGTGAACCTAGGGAACATGCTGCGAGTAGCCCTAGTGTGGAAGTGGGGTGGGATCTACGCAGACAGATTCCATTTGCATCAGGAGCATTTCGAATCTCACTAACGCAGTAGGAATGGCCTCGGATACTGGAATAAGTAATGTCATTCTAATTGGTCAGCCTTGGCATAAAGTCTTCTGGATGCTTATGGAAGACATTGAGAAAAATTTCAGGGTATGTTACACTGGAGGATAACAACTTCATAGTAGTTATCACTCAGGAAAGTTTTATAACGTTGATTTTCGAACCTAAAACCATCATGTAAAAAGCACCGGGATATGACAATAAATCTACTATATATCGATCTATCTATCTATCTATATATATATATATATATATATATATATATATATATATATATATATATATATATATATATATATATATATATATATATATATATATATATATATATATATATAATTAAAAAAAACAGTAACTATCTAAAACCAAACACATGAGTAAATTCATCATCACACAATCACCTCAGCTGAAATTGAGCCAAAAAAAAAAAAAAAAAAAAAAAAAAAAAAAAAAAAAAAAAAAAAAAAAAACCTAATCTTTGTACATGAGACGGTATCATGATGTGATATCACTTCAAGTCCCCTACACTTAAAAATTACGTAATAAATCTTGTAAATCTCAATTCACTGTAGCATTGTGCCACTGTATGTCTTAAGGTTGGTGGAGGTGCGTGCTCTCGAGCAAACATAAACCTTTAAAACCCTTCAATACCTCTCTTCATTTATGATAACATTTATAGAATTATTTTCCTTTATCCCAGAACTTCTCGCTAGTTTATTTGCCCGGCAAAACTCACAAGTGGCAGATTACCTAAATTTCGTCTCATTTTTCACTAGGGACTGGAAGGCCATTCTGGGCTCAATTGCAACGGGTGGGGGGACCATGGATTTGCATTCTGAAGTAAAATCTAAGAGAGCTGGGGCTGCAATAAGGAAGCAAAGAATCGGCAAATACAAGGGAAAAGTAAAACGGTCCTGATACGGGTTGTAATGAATGTGAAAAAGATCCTTTAGTAAAGCTATAGAGAACCACTTAAGCTGCACTGAAGACACTATGTATTTTTCCATCATTTAAACTATGAAGGTCTACCAGGGGAGCACCCTGTGCAACCATTGCCTGGCCCTCTCAGGTACGAATTTGAGAGGAGAGGGGTTCTGCATACTGATCATTTGTATACATGATCTTTCTCTAGGACTTTGTACTGTTTCTTACCTTTGCCGCTAATGAGTGACATTTAAACTTTAAAATAGCACATTCAACATTTTGGGGAGAACTTCTCTTTTAAATTATATAAGGAATTTTTAATTTATGTATGTAAAACAATCAATGTAACTGGTACCCTAAGACAGGTATGAACTTACGGCAAAGATCATCGTGTTAACATTTTCGCCTCTTAATAGTTTTTGTATTTTCACGACCCTAAAATGCAATGATGATAATTTTATAACAAACAATTGTCACATAATTATTGCTTGACTATAGTTTGACCTAACTGGGTGTATTACATTTTCTATCTAGAGTTGGTATTCGTGGTACTAGAAAGACAAAGGCTACATAATTCTTCATCAATGAAAGTCGTTGGACCATCTCACATGCCATCTATTTTTCATCTTCAAAGGCAGCATAAGATTTTAAGAGGCTCATGGGATAGTTGATTTTGCTTCCTTGCTGCCATCACGATGAATAAAGATATGGCATTGTCTCTCTTACTTTATCCTGGGAGGCAAACATAATAACTTCCCAGACCTTTCATGTTAGGTTAGCATATATATATATATATATATATATATATATATATATATATATATATATATATATATATATATATATATATATATATATATATATATATATATATATATATATATATATATATATATGTGTGTGTGTGTGTGTGTGTGTGTGTGTGTGTGTTATTTTTTTTTAAACTACCATAGGTACTTAGCTTATCTAACACTTCAGCAAACTTGAATTATTCAGTTTCCCCTTCTCCTCGATATTTTACGTTGACTTTTAAGTTCGTTATAATGTTATAAATATTACCGTTAAGAGGCGACAATTTCCCTCATAAGGTCTTATAGACGATCATATGTAATCTTTTCTTTTGTAATTTCGCCGGTCATTTCCAAGTTAGCAATTAACACATATTATTTAAAATCTGTTATGTATCGTTGAGTCTTGTAATAAATTATACAGAGCAAATTAGTTAACTGTGATAGGCCTAATCACAATGAAGGCATGTAACTTTGCAACTGGACAAATAGAGACTTTGTAAATACTTCTTGATAAGTTCGAGGTTCAAGAAAAGGATAGTACTATCAGTTCCACAGTAAATTCGGTGGGTTAAACAGTCTAATTACTATTGCCATTTTCTTCAATCATCTTCCATTCTGTATTAAACAAGTTTAATAATTTGGGATAAATCGAGCCAGATTTAACGAATTGTATTCAAAGAAATATTTATAGAAAAAAAAAGTGAGCTTGTCGCTGATAAAATGCTCATGGCATCTCTTTCCTATTTCAAATTTCTTGTTCATGTCCCATAAGTTCATTTTTAAGAATATGAAGGGTGTTTGGATGACTGGAGGGAAGCTGAAGTCCCTTAATGGTTGACAAAGATATGGTAGAAATCAGACACGGTTTCAAACTTTATAAAATGTAACAAATTTTAGTTTAAATCTACAAACCTTTCCAATAAAACAAAATGTTTACAGTAGAATGAACATTGAATATTATAGCTATAGTATAAACGAATATGTATGTACGTAAGCAGTTATGTCTTATGAACTCTCAACATATTTACGTAATTAAGTATGCTTGTACACTCTCCGTGATCCATCTGTTTGTATATGTGTGTGTCTGGGGAAAGATTTGATTAATGGTGATACAAATATTCGCCAAAACAAAAATTTGCCCCATTAGCTTATTCCTCTTATTTTTTTTATTAGCTTGTTAATTTTTTTATGATTAGACTTCTGCAAAATAAATCACCATGAGAAATATAAAAAAGAAAGTGATGAAAAAGGTGGAAAAAATTCCAGAACTCGTTTTCGCTCTCAGTAACCACTTTTCATTACGTATTCATTTATCTAAATATCTATCTAACCTTTGGGTTTAGGTCTCAATATTCTCATTTTTTAATTGACTTTTGACATATTGTCAATTCTTCATATTACCTTAATTTTGGGAATATATAACTTCTTCTAGAACAGCATCTTTACAAGCCATTACCTTTTTGTTACCAGGTAATTTATTCATCTATTTAATTAATTCATTTCTATAATTCTGGCTACTTTATTCACTTCACAATCATCTAATGTCTCCTTTGACGTCTGCTGCTGTAGTTCTACACCAGTTTTTAAGACTTCTCAATGACGGTGAGCATTTCTTTATCAGATGAAAAATATTCATAATTGGGCGTTCATCAATTCTATTTATCCAAAGATCCATGGTACTTTAGGAGTGAGCCCTTGGGTTGTAACTGAGAGGCGAGGTGAAGGAACTAAATTTATTTTAACAAAAAGAATTTATATACAACAGGATCAGGACAAGAAGGTCCCAAAAAATCCAAACGAAATAATTTCTTAAAATACAGGCTTAAACAGGTTCTGTTAACAGTGAGGTGTAGAACGAGAAACACAAAAATAGAGAAAATACCGTTAGTGAACGAGCGTGTGTGAAACACCTGCGGTACATGGCTCCCCCTTAAAACAAACATACATGTGAAATGAGCCGGCCGGCTCTTAAGAGGCGTTTTGTAGGCATGTCATTTTGCGGAGGATATGCAGGTTTTAGGCAATCACGAATCTTTATTAAGAAAGCCACCGTATTGCAATAGATCAAGAGGATAGTGCCTGTGTAAGGGATCGTTAGCAGTGGCTTGCTAGTGTCACTATGCAGGAAAACGTGCTTTACTGAGTGCAGATCTGTTGGTGTGTGTTGCTTAGCTGTGGGCTTGTAAGTCTGGCAGAATGGAGTAAATATTCCTACAATGTGACATAAGTGTTGAAGATTGTCAGAGGAAGTTGCAAACAGATAAAAATTCAGCAGTGACAACCAACAGGTCGCCATGCAACGATGTCCTTGTAATGTGGTTACGGGACCTACTATATCGATGGGAATGTGGTCAAAACGATGCTAAGATAGAGGAAAAGGTGCCCACTCTTGAATTCGTGTGTCAATGTACTTTTGAAGTTTGGCATGAAGTACAGGTGCAGACCCAATTCTTAGCGTCCTTGATAATGCCATGCCAAATGAACTTTGCCTACAGTATCTGTTTGGTAGATAGGCGCGAGGCCATGAATGAAATCAAACGCCAGTCAACACATGGAAGCAGGTATCCTATATGCTTGCTTATTTATCTAGATCTTTTCGTTGGGCTTCTGCCGAGTCATTGTAATCCAATCCCAGGTGAATGGCGGCCAACGTGTTTTCTTGACAGGGCATTGGCAACAAGATGCATTTTCCCAGGTACGTGTTGAAATTTGCAATTGTATTCAGCCACGGCGGAGAGATGTTGGCTTTGATGGGCGGACCAGGTATCGGACTGTCTAATGAAGGCGTGCAATAGAAGTATGTGGTCCGTGCGAATGATGAAGGGCATACCTTAAAAAAAGTGGTGAAAGTAAACGACAGCCAAATACACCGCCAGTAATTAGCAGATGAAGGTAAAGTAACTGGATTCCGCCTTGGACAATTTTCTACTGAAGATGAACCACCTGCTTAAGTACTGCAACAATAGTAACGTCGCTGGTATTGGTGAAGAGAGGGAGAGGAACACGAGGAATGGGAAAAGTGAGAGCAGCAGCGGTTATTAGGGCATTCTTTATGTTGCAGTAGGCCGCTTCTTCAAGGGATGTGTAGAAGGGGGCAAAAGTGGCAGTGATGGCTGGCAGGAAATGTTAATAGTTGATCATGTCCAAGAATTTTTGTAGTGGTTTCACGGTCATGGGCATTACGAAGTTCTGAACGGTTGCTATCTTCTCAGGGAGGGGTTGACTTCTTCAGGAGTGATGCAGTGCCCTAAGAATTATACTTCATTCTTAGTACACTTATCGTACCAGAATACAAGTCTGTTCTGTTGTAGGCGGTCGAGCCCGATGCATAGGTGACGGAGGTGTTTCTCTTTGGAGGAAGAGAACACAAATATTCCGTCCATGTTACATACATAAAAGGGGAGCTCCCCTGAAATTCCATTCATGTGGCGTTGAAAAGTGGCCCCAGATCTACGAAGGCCAAAACAGGAGTAATCAAAGGTGTATGTACCGAAGGTGGGGGTGGAGGGTGGGAGGTCTTGGGGAAGTCTTCTGGGTTCATGGGTACATGCAATTTGATAATACCCCCACAGGAAGTCGAACATGGAGAAAAACTTCACATTGTGTAAGAAAGAGGTCACATTGGCAATGATTGGGAAGGGTAGTGATCTGGTTCTGTCTGCATGTTCATGCATCTGTAATTCCCACACGGACGCAGAATTGAATTGAATATAAACGTTAGGCCTTAAGCTAAGCAATGAGGCATCAGCAGCCATCCAGCGCTATATAATGCAAATTAATCAATCATACCCGTACACCCATAACATTTGATATCATTTTAACCTATAAAACCAATAAAAAAGTTTCATACATTAACATCTAAAAGTTAAATTAGAATGGATTAAAAGGATTAAAAAATGAATTAATGAGATTTATTAAAGCTCGTGATATAAACCAATACTCTGTGCACATTTTTTAAAGTTCAGGGCACTACAATTTTCCCCCAGTATACCTCTTAAAGGTTTCTCATGGATTAATGTGTCCTCTAAAGATTAAAAAAAGGACAATCGACTAAAATATGATTAATATCTATTGTCACTTGACAGGTATTACAACTTTTCATTAAATAGTTGTGGGTTGGTTGTGTATGGCCAATACACAGTTTAGTTAAAATGAAGTCATCCATCCTACTTGTAGAATTACATAATGACCAATTATCCACAGAAGGATGAATTTGCTTCAACTTTGTATTGGTGGGCAGTTCGGACCATCAAGCCTGCCATTTATTCTTACAGTGAAAACGTATCTTACGTTTAAGGTTTTGAAAAGGAATACTTATGGGGGATGGGTTAAGTACCCCTGAAGCTTCCTTAACTGCTTTATTTATCCTTTCATTTCAATCCCCCCACAACATGGGCAGGGACCCAACAGAAGCAAACACTGGTATTCTTCCTAGATGGCAGAAGTATTATCCAGTCCTCCACCTCTTGTACTAGATGATAGCATGGCATAGTTTGTTTAATTGATAGTAAAATGGTATTGGAACCGTAAAAATTATATAAAAATTATTTTGATTACCATTTTTAGAAATATGTTGGACAACGAGAGTTATTGTACACATCCCAGCAGTAAATACTGAACAACAGGATGGAAGTTTCTTTATAATAACAATATCCCCCATCACAACTGCACGTCCAACTCCAGCAGCCGACTTGGAACCATCCGTAAAAACATGTTTCCCATGATGTTGAGCAGCCTGATTTAAAAACTCACTTTTCATGATCTTACTGGGAAGGTATTTTTCCCTCGTACTGTAAAAAATACTTTAGCAGGTGGATTACACAAATGGGGAGACTTGAGATATCCTACCTCTTCTATCTGTTCTGTTAACAAACTTACTTATCTGGCATTCTTTATCAGCTGTACTTCCAAAGGCTTAGGCACTATTGATCTGTTAGGAGCTCAATCTAAAGAAGCCCTAACATATTTTCTGTTAGGATTGTTTCTTGTAGCGAGGGAGCTAGCTAAAAACCTCAAATTTAACATCTCTCTTTGAATGGAAAGGGGAGGCATGCCAGATTCCACATACAAAATATTAATGGGAGATTTCCGTATGCGGCAGTGGAGATGAAGAGCCCCATATTGTGAACAACATCAAGTTTTTCAAGTAAAGTCTTGGTAGCTGACACATAGATTTTACAAGCATAGTGTAACTTGCTAAGACAAAGATGTATAAATTCTAAGAAATGTTGTTCTATCAACACCCCAATGAAAATGTGTTACAACTTTCAAGAAGTTTACTGACTTTTAACCCTGATGGATAGGTCATTTATATGGAGAGACCAAAGGCCATATTCTTGTCGAAAATTACCCCGGCAGTGGAGATGAAGAGCCCCATATTGTGAACAACATCAAGTTTTTCAAGTAAAGTCTTGGTAGCTGACACATAGATTTTACAAGCATAGTGTAACTTGCTAAGACAAAGATGTATAAATTCTAAGCAATGTTGTTCTATCAACACCCCAATCAAAATGTGTTACAACTTTCAAGAAGTTTACTGACTTTTCACCCTGATGGATAGGTCATTTATATGGAGAGACCAAAGGCCATATTCTTGTCGAAAATTACCCCCAAGAAACTTGACATTACAACTCATTTGGCAAAAAACTATCATTTAAGAAAAGGTTGAGTATCTCTTCTCTTTTTCGAGTACGTGTAAAAGGAATGGTTTGGTCTTCTAACGAGAGAACATGAATCCCTGAGAATTTGACCATGCAAAGGCAGCATTTATAACAATTTAATGATTTTGGCATGCTTGTAGTGTAGATGATCCACTACAATAAGTTGCAAAATCATCAATAAATAGTGACCCTTGTATGCCAGGAGATAGGGGACTCATGAGACTATTGATAGCAACAGCAAATAAGGTCACACTGAGTACGCTGCCTGGGGGACACCTTTTTTATGTATAATGAATATAGTTCTGCCCTTATTCTTACTTTAACAATCGGTATGATAAAAATTCTTCAATGAAAAAAAAAACATATGTCCTATACACCACGAGGTCAACTGCTTTAAAATACTGCCTTTTCAGGTGGTGTCATACGCCTTTTCGAGGTAAAAAAAGACAGGCACCCAGCACCTAGTTTCATTTAAAAAAGACATGTGAAATTTCCCTTGATAACACAAGCAAAGGGTCTAGCATACTTTGGTTCTTCCTAAAACCAAACTAGATGTTTGATAAAAAGATTTTTCTATTTTAGATACCACACAAATCTTGTTGGTATTTCTCTCAAATAGTTTGCACATGCAACTAATCAAGGCTATATGCCTGTAACTAGATGGCAGTTATGGTTCTTTCCTAGACTTATGACTAGGAATTATGGTTGAAGAATGCCAGGAATCAGATGTATGAGAAACTCATAGACCATTAAGGGTACCTAATAAAAAATTCTTGATATCCACTAGGAGATGTGAAATCATTTCATATCGGATGCCATCCTCACCTGGGACAGTCAAAGACGAGCTAGAGCTACCATTTTGCATTTCCTATATATTGAAAGATAAGTTAAAAGCTTTATTATTGGAGGAAGCAGCAAGAAGAACAGATGTTGTTGCTCTATTTTGTTGAAATGTTGAGGAATATTTGTCAGTACTTGCTACATGAGCGAAGTGCTTAGCAACCATCATTCATTAGTAATAGATCACTGTTGTCGATTAATTCTTCAACAAGATCACCACAAGTATCACACGCATTTCCAACCCATAAGATATACTTTGCATTAAAATCCCCCACTAAAGTAAAAGGGTCATGGAGCTGATTGATCAGGTCTTGGAGGTCAGAAAGTCTAAGACTTCTTAGATTCCCAGCATGGTCTAAGAGGAAAAGTTCTAAATATGGTTCAAGATATAGTGAGCATAAAATAATTTTTTTCCGATCGTGTTCTATCAGAAAATAGCTGTAGTGGTGTAAAAAAGAGGATGGTTTCACATTTTATAGACTTATGAATAATTAAACCTGTGCCACTTTGAGGAATTGCAGCTTTCAAAGGAGGGGATCTACAAAAATGATAGTTGGGCCCTTTGCGTCTGGTTAAAGATTTTCTTTGATAAATACTCATATTTATTAGTGTGCTACTGTTGTTAACACACATTGAGTATGTTTGTTGGGATGTTACATCTTCAAGTAAAGTCAATCAAGTTAACTTTAAAATGGTTTATTCTCTAAAAACAACAGTGTTAACATCTCCATCACAGTAGTATAGCTGGTTTGGTCGGATGACCATTCCATATGAAGTATTGATAAGAACTGGCTAAAATATCGATATCACAGATATCGTATAGTCAGTTATCTCAGCATTTAAACACAAAATGTAAACTAATCATTAGTATAGGAAGACACCTGCATCTGGTGGCGACACAACTCTCACACGGTTTATATTTGTGTTTATGCTTCATAAAAATGTTACATTGCTGAGACCTGCTAATCGCATCCTGTTATGAACTGTCTGACTACAGCACTTCCCACGCTAGCTTCTACTTCCACAATGACATATTACGTCATGTGTTTTAAACATGTAATATATGATTATTACATCAGCTCGGCCAGCTATCTCAATTTTAAAAAAACTTAACAACATGCCAAAATATGTTTACTAGGAGTGTAACTGGATATATGTATTATTCTTTGTTTAACTTTAACCATAAGCAAATGAGGATGAAAAATAGGCACATTAAAAAAAAAATAATAACAATAATGCATATGAAAAGATATTACCAAAGCAAAGAAAAATTGCATGATAAATACAGATCACATATATGGTACATTGCTAGCAAATGATTATATGGTACCAAAAAAAAATACTGATTTACATATGATTCGGTAACTTTGTTAAAGAATAATTGTTACCTTTGTCAGAAATATAGATTATTACAATACGGTAATTAATAAAAATATTTGTTACCTTGGTAAAGATTCAATTTTAGTGCACAAACACGAATTCCTGGTACGTACACGTACCACGGTTTCGTACATATATATATATATATATATATATATATATATATATATATATATATATATATATATAGGGCTTATATATTTTATTAGATGCCCATAGATTCTGTTTTTTTTTCTTTTCTTATAACATTCCGGCTTATATATTCTATTAGATGCCGAAAAAAATGATTTATTTTTTAAATGTTTTTCTAAAATGTTTTTTAAAAATGCAAATGTTCTATAGTCTGTTCAATTACATATTACTAGCGTACTAACTGCTTTTCGTACACAACGCTATTCCAAGGCAATTTTACTCCTTTTAGCGAATGAAGGGGCCACTTTCAAATGGCTTTAAATTGATTAAATAAGGAGTTTTGTCTGAACATGGCAAAACGTTCTGTTTGAGCTGCAAACTGTTCCTTAACCTACGCCAAACAAAGATGTTAACGGCGATAAATATCATCACCGTCACAACTGTTCCTACTAGTAGTTTGGGGTGAAAAAATTCTTTATAAGTCGGTGACATTTGGTCCATCTCGATCAATTTCATCAACCGCTTGGCTACCTGTTTGTTGTATGTGAGAGGTAATGATGGAACCGTTGTTGACCACGTGAAGTTCGCGAAGTAGGCTCGTTCTCTGATGATGGTTTTTATCCCTTTCACCATGGAATTAGGGGATGTCCCGATACAACCATCTGCTGCAACGAAGATTTGGGAATAGGACGTGGATCCGTCCGGTCATGATACATTGAAGCCGGCCTTGTCGTATCGTATCCACGAGCCGTTGTTCAGTCTGCAATTGAACTCATTATTGTCAAAGGGATAAAGCTCATCTGTTATGTATTATTGTAACAATGTACTATATTCAAGTGTTTCAGGTATTGCACAACATTGCATCATATTGCATGAATAAGACATGTTATGCTTTGATCATAAGAGTAATGATTTGTTTTGGTATTAGGATTCAAACATTTGTTGGTTACCTCAGATAAGATATGATTCTTTATGATTTATGCTGGAGTAGGATTTAAGTCTTTTCAGAGCGATGCTCTTTTGTTTAGCAATGTTTTGGTTTGTGAGATTTGTGTAAGACGCTCCATATACACTTGAGAGTCAGCTGTCACAAAGTGAAGTTCATAATGTAGTCTTTTATACATTAAAGTTGTATTTTATAATACCAACGTATTATTATCCATCAAGAACATATCAACGAAGATGGGATCAGCTGAGAAATAATTACTAACACTTATTCATCTCTGTTCCAGGTAATTATTATGGTTAATAGAACTTCCTACCTAAACATCCATACATCATATTTTGGCAACGAAGATGGGATCAGCTGAGAAATAATTACTAACACTTATTCATCTCTGTTCCAGGTAATTATTATGGTTAATAGAACTTCCTACCTAAACATCCATACATCATATTTTGGCGACGATTGAGGACGACGGACAAGCAGGGAGAAGCAAGCAGGGAGAAGCATTGGAGCCTATGTACAAAGACGGCCAGCACAAGAGAAGGTCTATTTACGTCGGAAAACAAGAGTAAAATCGCCCAATGAAGATTTTACCATCAGCAGAATAGGAATTTCATCAAATACACAAAAGGGTGAAATTTAAATTGGGTAGGTAGGAAGTATACTTGTGACTGCAGAATAGCAACTTAACCTACCACAAGGTAAGCAAACAAAATGCCTTTTAATATCGAACCGCCACCAGGTTTCAGCGTCACTGCTGAGCCTAATTCTGTTGCAACACGATGGCAACAGTGGTGTGAGGAATTTAAGATTTATTTAGAAGCATTAGGGAACATGAAGGATGCACAAAAGAAGGCATTATTACTTCATACAGCAGGTAGGGAAGTTCGGGAAGTGTTTAAGACTTTGCAGCCTACAGATGACACAAGTGAAGCTGCAATTAAGGCTCTTACCACATATTTTGCTCCTCAAGTCAATAAATTTTTTGAAAGATACCAGTTTTCAGCGCAAGCTTATCAGAAAGAAAATGAAAGTTTAGATGCATTTGTGACTAGACTAAAGAATTTAGCTGTTTCATGTGAATTTCTAAAGTTAGAGAATGTTATCATAGATCAAGTAATTGCACATTGCACATCAGAAGAGCTAAGAAAGAAATTATTGCAAGATAAAGATTTAACATTAGAAAAGGTATTGATAACAGGCAGAGCTTTAGAAACATCAAATAGGCAAAGTCACATAATAGGTAGTTCTACAAGCAATAGAATGGAAAATTCTAAAATTAATACAATAGGTTCTAAGTGGAAAACCAATGAGAATCAGAGAAGGAATATGTCAAAGCCTAGTCATAGAAAAGTGCCTAACACTAATGTTCATAAATATCAGAATCAGGCTTATTCACAGAAACAACAGGAAAAACCCAAGTGTTTTAGGTGTGGTAAAACTGATCATCTTGCATACGAAGCAAAGAAATGCCCTGCTACTGGACAGACATGCCAGAATTGCAGAAAGCTAGGTCATTTTGCAACTGCTTGTAGATTTCCTAAACAGTACGCAAAGAAAATAAATGCTACAGTTGATACTATGGGTCAAGAGAATAATGAGGAAAATGTTCATGATAATCAGGTTAGTTCAGAAACTGATTTTGCGTTTCACATAAATTCAGTCAATAAAGGTGCAAAGAAACATATCATGGTAGAAGTAATCATAAATGGTAAACCAATTTTGATGCAAGTTGACACAGCAGCCGATGTATCAATTATGTCTGAGAAAATGGCTAAAGGCATTCCTAATTTGTTATTAGAAGGTACAAATAGAGATTTGAAAAGTTATAATGGTTTTGATATTCAGGTAATAGGTGCTTCGAACGTAGAAGTACAGTACAAAGAACAGAAATTAGAGAGAATGCCTTTAACAGTAGTAAAAGGTAATGGACAAACTTTGCTAGGTTTAGATTGGCTACAGTATTTGAAGTTAGATTGGCCTAGTATTTTGAAGGTTGCAGGTAGACAAGATGAAAACAAAAATGAAATGTCTATGGATGATATCCTATCAGAGTTTCAAGACGTATTTGAAGATAAAATAGGTACAGTAAAGAACGCAAAGGCAATTTTAGTTTTGAAACATAACAGTCTCCTCCCCCTTAATGTTTTGGTTTGTGAGATTTGTGTAAGACGCTCCATATACACTTGAGAGTCAGCTGTCACAAAGTGAAGTTCATAATGTAGTCTTTTATACATTAAAGTTGTATTTTATAATACCAACGTATTATTATCCATCAAGAACATATCAACGAAGATGGGATCAGCTGAGAAATAATTACTATCACTTATTCATCTCTGTTCCAGGTAATTATTATGGTTAATAGAACTTCCTACCTAAACATCCATACATCATATCATCCAGACAATTTTCACTTGTATGGGAGAGAGCACCATCTAGCACTGTACCTAACTCGCATGAATCCATTAAGTTTTTATGGAATTCAAATGAGTCAGCTGTACATATTTTTCTATCCATTGCGTCTGAACAGTGAGTTAATTGATTTAAGTCTTTAATGACCGTATATGTTTCCTTGTCTGCGGAAATCAATACGTGTCCTGTCAAACTGGATATTACTGGATTTGAGTGATTCGTCATGAAAGTCGGAAATGGTGATATCCTGTAAGATTGCCAGGCATCAGAAGAATCAAAGGTTATTGTAATCATAATCCTGTTATTTTCAACGCTTACTGTAATTAGGCTGTAATAAAATTCTAACCTACGTGCGTCTAACAAAGGAATATAGCCTAGTTTCTCCCGTCCGTTCTCCACAATTAACTTTAAGTATTTTATTGGCAACAAATGGGGTGACAGTACACCTTATAGTTGCTAACGTGATGGCTTCTACATAATCTTTTGATTTCTCAATGAAATGTGCAATTCTGTTATGCATGTGATCTATTTTTGAATCATAATACGTTAACGTTGCCAACAAATCCTGTACTTCCATAATCTGATTAATACTACTTGAATGTTCATTTACTAAACTCATAATTTGATTGATTGAAGCTAACTGATTCCTTAGTTCTGACATAATCAATTCATCTTCATGAGCCAAGAACTTAACTTTCTTATTTTGATTACTAATCCTAAGACAATTGGAAATTCCTAAACCTAAACTTGCAATAGACCCAAAGATGTTTAGTGCAGCAAAAATAAACAGGTTACGTCTCTCTTTATTTTCATGTCCTACAGTCCACATCAAAAGGTCACGAGCCAAAGATTCTGTCTCGTAAGTCTTATTTTGCAAGTCATCAGATAGCATCTCTGCAACTTTTAGTGTCGATCTAAGCGAACTCTCTGTAGTCAAATGAAAATGTCTTCTGAGCAATTCATCTAATGAGACAGCAAACCTTGAAATGGCGCTTTTTAAGCTAGTGACGTTATTCTCTGGGAGAAAAATTGCTTGCATTCGCACTTCTACTACTACGTTACTTGATGTAATAAAAACGTTGTTGAGTATCACTTTGGTAGGAAGTTCTATTAACCATAATAATTACCTGGAACATAGATGAACAATTGTTAGTAATTATTTCTCAGCTGATCCCATCTTTTGTCGTCAATTTTTCTTGGTGGGATTTAATAAGACGTTGGTATTCTTAAAATACACTTTTAATGATATATGTGACTACATGGCTCTTTGACAGCTGACTCCTAAGTGTGTGTGGAGCGTCATACACAATAAGACAAAATCAAAACATTGCTAAACAAAAGAGCATCACTCTGAAAAGACTCAAATCCTACTCCAGTACAAAAACTATAAAGAATCACATCCTATCTCTGAGGTAATCAACAAATGTTTGAATCCTAATACCAAAACAAATCATTACACTTATGTACAAAGGATAACATGTTTTATTCATACAATATGATGCAATGTTGCGCAATACCTGCAACACTTGAAATAATATAGTACATTATTACAATAATACATAACAGTCTCCTCCCGCTTAACTTGACATTGTAAAAATCTTCATAAATCTAATCTCTCAGTGGGCTTTCCTCTGTTAATCCTATTAGGAAGCACTTTAACCTCATCTTGTACTGGTACATGAATTGGTTCTGAATCTACATTGGATGTTGGACCATCTTGGTTAGTATTTGACTCATTTGATCTAACTACTTCTTTAAGTTTCTCATCTCTAACATTCACATGCTCTACTGTCTTTCTGTTTAACGGCTGCAATTGATCAACATGATGTTTTACAACATTATCACCAACACGAACATCATAATGTAAATTTCCTATCTCTCTTACAATCTCTCCTGGTACCCACTTCTCTGGAGTGTTGTACGATCTTACCATGACATCAGATAAAGGTAAAAAATGTCTTACATCAGGAAGCTTTGCTACTTGTTTATACCCTTTATCTTCTAAATCACTTTGCAAACTTGGATACAACAAATCTAACTTACACCTTATCCTTCTCCCCATTAACAAATTTGAGGGTGTCATGCCTGTTGTGCTGTGCGGCGTTGTTCTAAAAGACAATAAAAATTTTGACACATGCAAAAATATATTACCTGAATTTGCTTTTCCACACTTCATATTGTGTTTAAACGTTTGGACAAATCTTTCAGCCTCTCCATTAGTAGATGGATGATATGTAGCTGAAAATGTATGCTTTATACCATTGACATTACAAAATTCTTTAAACTCTTGTGAGGTAAATTGTGGACCATTATCTGTAACAATTCTTTCTGGAATACCGTGCGTTGAAAAAATTTGCATTAACTCTTTTATTGTGGCGTAAGACGTTGTCTTCATTGGGATAATTTCTGGCCACCTACTGTAAGCATCTACTACTATCAAAAACAAATAATTTAAAAAAGGACCTGCAAAATCTATATGCACTCTTTACCATGGATACCTGGGTAACTCCCACGGGTGCATTCTAGCAAATTGAGGATTGTTCTGTTGCATAACACAATTCATACAATTCTTTACATAAGATTCCACATCTTTATCTACACCTGGCCACCATACTTTATAAGTCGGTGACATTTGGTCCATCTCGATCAATTTCATCAACCGCTTGGCTACCTGTTTGTTGTATGTGAGAGGTAATGATGGAACCGTTGTTGACCACGTGAAGTTCGCGAAGTAGGCTCGTTCTCTGATGATGGTTTTTATCCCTTTCACCATGGAATTAGGGGATGTCCCGATACAACCATCTGCTGCAACGAAGATTTGGGAATAGGACGTGGATCCGTCCGGTCATGATACATTGAAGCCGGCCTTGTCGTATCGTATCCACGAGCCGTTGTTCAGTCTGCAATTGAACTCATTATTGTCAAAGGGATAAAGCTCATCTGTTATGTATTATTGTAACAATGTACTATATTCAAGTGTTTCAGGTATTGCACAACATTGCATCATATTGCATGAATAAGACATGTTATGCTTTGATCATAAGAGTAATGATTTGTTTTGGTATTAGGATTCAAACATTTGTTGGTTACCTCAGATAAGATATGATTCTTTATGATTTATGCTGGAGTAGGATTTAAGTCTTTTCAGAGCGATGCTCTTTTGTTTAGCAATGTTTTGGTTTGTGAGATTTGTGTAAGACGCTCCATATACACTTGAGAGTCAGCTGTCACAAAGTGAAGTTCATAATGTAGTCTTTTATACATTAAAGTTGTATTTTATAATACCAACGTATTTTTGGGCTCAAGCCATGGCGTCCTGATGGAAGGTTCCTGTTTGGTAGCTTCCTTGGGTATAAGACTACTAAGATATTCCCAGAGAATTTAACCACAGGTTATCACAGAATTCTAACTTCTGGAGCGAGTATCTCAAAGGTTTCCCTTTAAGACATCGTAATACAACAGGGGACACGCATGTCTGGTCGTGCCACATAGCTATCTCCACCCCGAACAGAGTTAACGCTTCGGTGTGTAAGGGCTGAGAATAGCTGGGAGCCGTTCCACAGCTAATCTCACTCGTGGCTACTACTGATACTCGAGACGTAAACAAACGGACGCCATTGCTCTAATGACGTCACGCGCGTCTCCATCCTTTGTTTAGTAGCTGCCCTACTGAGACGGATTTTCCCTTGTGTGAACTTTATCGTTTTGCATCTTCGCTATGTCGTTACCTTCAGCCTCGCCTTCTTCTGGAAAGTTGAGTACAAGGTTCCAGTATTGTTTAATTAAGCTCTGGCCGTAAAGTAAATATTATTTTGCGAAATAATTGATGTTTTGTGGCAGAGCTGTGCCTCTACCGGACCCGCCATTTTATGGCGTCGTTGTTGTTTTGCATGTCTTATTTAGTTAGCCACAACAACGCTTCCGGCCTTATATACTAATCGAATACATTAGTTTATTTAGTCTTCATAGCTAGGAACTTTTATATCGTGTTTAGACGTTTTTTATCGGTCATCGATTGACCTCATACCAGTCGGCTACTATAGCCCCCAGGCCAGGAGCCTATTTACAAGTGTTCATGCATGATTTATCAGTGATCCTAGACTAAGTTATGAAGATAGTGGCATTATTATTTTACAATACTTTTGACTAGTGATGCAAATGTTTTCGCCTTCAGGGACCATATAGGGGATAGGCTAGTCAGTGATTCTTACTAGCCTAACCTAACCTTAGGACCCCTATATGCTTCCTTCATCCCCTGCCTTGGCATTCCCTCTAATTAGCCTTGATCCCTTTTCTGAGTAAAGGGATTCATTGTCTAATAGAGTATTATATCGCCTCTCAGTCCTCCCTAAAGGAATGAACCCCCTTTAGGATTGCGTCTGAGAGTGAGGTTAGGCTAGCCTACCTCTATGGCTAGGATAGTCTGCGACTTTCCTGCGATAGCGATACGTCTTCTTCCTTGCCTAGTTCAGGACTTTTAGCCCTGATCTAGGTCGGGTTAGGAAGGTTTCTCTGTTCCATGCTGAAACTGTACTCTTGCACCGTTTTAGCCGATCAGCCTAATCTTAGGTTAGGGAGTGTCCTCCCTTCCCTTTGTGGCCGCTCTGGTACAGAAACCCTTCCTGGGAAGACCCCTCTCTTCTCCCTCCCCACCTATCTCTTGTATAGCCTAGCCTATGCTTAGGTTAGTTTATACTCATCTGTCCCCTGTCCTACAACTCCTCCTTAGGGTGGATGAGTAGGGCTACCCGAGCTTCCTTGTGCAGTCCGCTCTGGTACATATACCTTCATAGTGTCCTATAAGGTTAGTTCCTAGTGTAGCTCTGCATAAGGGAGTCTCCCCCCCCCCCCATCTTGGGTGTTCCCTAGTCCTCCCTTGGACTACCTGCTCCCGGTCCCTAGTGACCCCTGCATATGGATGATAGAGCCTGTCTCTACCATGGGTACACCCCCTCAGGGAGGGGGAGGGATGTCTGGAACCCTGAAGGTACTTCCTGCATCCTTCCCCCCCTCCCCCTGTCTCTCTATCTATCCGGGTGCCGGTCTCTTGCCGCCTCTTATGCCGGCAATACCTGCCTCTTGGTGACTTCCCTACCCTTGCCGCCAGCCCCCCGTGTTCCGAGGGACTGCCGGCTGCCGCCGGCTACTACCGGCGGCTCTCCTACTCCTATCTAATCGTCCGCTTGCCGGTCGATCTCCGGAGTGCCGGCATATACTGCCGGCAACCCGATACTACCTGTACCATCCTTACCCCAGTCACCAATCCGGCATCCTCCGGCTGCCGGAGCCGCCGCTCCCTGCCGGCGTGCCGCCGTTGTGCCGGCGGCCGCCATCCTGGTATCTAACTGACTTTTGAAAATTGTCTGTTCTAATGCCAGAATCTATGCTGGAGCGAGCTCCGGCGTGCCGGCGGCTTGCCGGATACCCCGGAGGCGTCAAGAATACTTGCACCCCCTCTCTGTAGCTATCATAAGACTAAGATAGCCCTACCTGGCAAATAGATAAGCTGCTTTGCTTCTAAGATCAGTACCTAGTACTGCTCTATTAGTGATCATGCTGTCTCTTTGCATTCTTCTATTTCCAGCATGCTATGTGCATCTTAGCACGGCTGGTTGCCAGAAGCAGTTACCCTTAATGAGACCTTCTGGCTCTTATCTGGGAACCGAATGAATTCGATCCCAACCTTGTCCTTGGCTGTCCATGGAGTTCCAATATAATGGAAATCCTAGGAAACTATATCCAATGATCTCGGTCATTTGGATTATCCCAGGACCAAGCCTATGGTAACCAGCCGGGCGAGATGCATGGAGCGTGTTCTCCTTTACTGTTTCACTCTCTATGCATCACACCTTCTATAAGTTAAAATTAATGATTAATATTAACTTAATTTAAGAGCCATTCCTATGACTCCCCCATACTCATTTTCTCTTTCTTCCACAGGAGGAGCAGATGAAATGCGACTTCGCATACTGTGCCGTGAAACGCTCCCAGTTTTACGGACATACGGCGTGCAGGACTCACGCCCCTTGCTCAGACAAGAAAGGGGATTGGAAGTTTTGGAATCCACTGGATTGTACGGTCTGCCAGGCCTACCTAGTTGAGGCCTTCCATAACCCTCCCTCAGCGGAGGTTAGAGACATTGCTCGTGAGAAACTGCGCAAGTGGGTGCGTGGTTTTCAGAGGAATGCCACTGGACCGTACCTGGCCACCGAAGAACTGAGGTCCCTGCTGTTCCCTAAGGCCTCCCCTGATTCAGTGGTTCCAAAGGAAGCAATCCCCACTGTCCAAATTACAGTGGAACCTGATGTGGTCATGGCTCAGTCCATGCACGAGTGTCGCCTAGATTCCGAAGAGGATGAACAGATCTCTGACGTCTCGGAAGACACGGAGAAGACGCTTATGGCTCAAGGAGCCGAAGAGGACGAAGACAAGGTGGAATACACCGAGTCGGAGATTGGAGCTACTCCCTCGTCCATCCCTCCGCCTACTCCTACACCGACGGATGTGTCCATTCCGTCTACCTCCTCGACCCCGGATCCTTCTTCTTCTACACAAGAACTGATCCGACTGATTAGAGCTGTCATGAACGACAGACTGAAGGAGAACCAGGAGTCCATCAGGTCTATGATTGGATCCAGAGAACCGAAGAAGATCTCGGTTAAGGATCTCCCAGCTTGCTCTCATGCCAACCCGTGGAGGTATGCAGAGCATATGGTTATTGCGACCGGCAGGATCTTTGTTAGTGACAAAATCGGCACGGTCCCGTTGGAAGATGTGGAATTCTTCCCAAGCTTCGAGGCCTACCCGGACTGTTACGTCCGGCTTCGTTCTGAACCTGCCTCGAAGGAGGAGACCGAACCTAAGGAAGAGATAGTGTTCGATCTCGCAAAGGCCCAGGCTATGCTAGCCTCCGCATTTAAGAGCAGGGGCTTTACCTGCTCTAAGCTTCCTGCCTTGAGCAAGAAGCATCCTACTTATGTCGCTCCCGACACTGCGATTCTTCCATTTTTGGAAAAGGCCTTGGCTGCATGCCTTAAGGCGGCGGAAGAAGGGAAACCCTGCCCTGCACTGGATGAGTGCAGACCCTTCTCCATCGTAACGCCCCCTGACACTAGACAATGGAAAGATGTCCAACATACTTTCGTTGTGGGTAGGCTCGATCCTGACGTTGCCGGACGTCAGTTTAATGAAGACCTCCCTAAGCTCAATGATCACCTCCTTCGCCGGGAACAAGACACGAAGGAGAGGCTTGCAGCGTCTCTTTCTCATCAAGTCCAACTTGAAGTTATGGCCTGTGACACAGCAGTACCCGATCACTACATGGTACTGGCCAAATCCCACTTACTCACGGTAATGAAGGACTTGTACCATTTCATAAAGGCTCGTAGAGCCTGTCGTGAATTCGTGTTTGTCGGTGCCACCGTGAAACACGAACCCCGGAGGCTGATTTCCTCCAACATCTGGGGAAAGCACCTGTTTCCTTCGGACCTTGTCAAGGAAATAACGGACAGAGCCGCCACGGAGAATAGGAACCTTCTCCACAAATGGGGCATGTCCAGGAAAAGGAAAACCTCTCAGGACGATGGACCTCAGCCTAAGAGGAAACCTCAGAAACCGAAACCCCAGCAACGTCAACAAAGACGTCAGTTTCCGGGACCCGCTACCTCCCAAGTGGTTGCCCAACCACAACAGACCTTTCAATTGGTCCCCCAACCGGTGTTGTCACAGTCACCGGTCTTCACCCCTGCCTTTGAGCAGCCATCCACTACCTTTCATGCCAGAGGTAGAGGCTCGTCCAGGGGTGCAAGCAGAGACGCCTCTCGTCGTCCCTCCAGAGGTAGAGGAGGAAAGGGAGCTAGCGGCCGAGGCAACAAGTCCTCGGGACACCAGAAGCAATGAAGTGCTTCCGGTGGGAGGAAGACTCCGCCAATTCCAGGATCGTTGGACCTTCGATCCTTGGGCACACAGCATCATCAAGAACGGTCTAGGCTGGAGTTGGGTGCAACCACCCCCAATCTTCCAGCGGTTCTTCCAACAATCGACCCCCATTCTGGAAGAATATGTTCTAGACCTCTTGAACAAGAAGGTGATAAGGAAGGTAAAGTCCACCAGGTTCCAAGGGAGACTGTTTTGCGTTCCCAAGAAGGACTCAGACAAGCTCAGAGTCATTCTGGACTTATCCCCCCTCAACAAGTTCATAGAGAACAACAAATTCAAGATGCTGACGCTTCAACAAATAAGGACCCTTCTGCCTCAAGGTTCCTACACGGTCTCTATAGACCTGGCGGATGCCTATTGGCACATTCCAATGAACCATCACGCTTCCTCCTACCTAGGATTTCGACTCCAAAGGAAAAGCTACGCCTTCCGGGCCATGCCATTCGGCCTCAATGTGGCCCCTCGGATCTTCACGAAGCTGGCAGACGCCATAGTACAACAGCTCCGCCTAAGAAACGTCCAGGTGATGGCCTACCTCGACGACTGGCTAGTCTGGGCTCCATCGCCCGAAGAGTGTACAAAGTCTTGCGACGAAGTTACCCAGTACCTAGAACACCTGGGATTCAAGATCAACGAGAAGAAATCTCGCCTCTCTCCGGCTCAGAAGTTTCAGTGGCTGGGAATCCACTGGAATCTTCAGTCACACCGCCTTTCCATCCCCCAGAAGAAAAGGAAGGAAATAGCAGGGTCTGTCAAGCGACTACTGAAATCCAAACGCATTTCAAGACGACAGCAGGAACGAGTTCTAGGCTCTCTACAATTCGCCTCAGTGACAAACCCAGTGCTTCGTGCACAGCTAAAGGATGCCGCGGGAGTCTGGAGACGATCGGCATCCATCGCTCGAAGAGACCTCAAGAGACGGCTTCCAAACAGACTTCGACGCCTCCTAAAGCCGTGGTCGGAAGCAATGGCCCTGAAAAGGTCCATTCCTCTCCAACACCCTCCTCCTTCACTCAACATCCACACGGATGCCTCACTGGAGGGCTGGGGAGGTCACTCCCACCTGAAACAAGCTCAAGGGACCTGGTCTCCACTATTCAAGACGTTCCACATAAACATCTTGGAGGCCATGGCGGTCCTTCTTACTCTGAAGAAGCTATCCCCGCCGCCCTCGATCCACATCCGTCTAACCCTAGACAACTCGGTGGTAGTTCGTTGTCTCAATCGCCAAGGCTCAAGATCGCCCCAGATAAATCAGGTGCTTCTCCCAATCTTCCGTCTGGCGGAGAAGAAGAAGTGGCACCTGTCTGCAGTTCACCTACAAGGATTCCGCAACGTGACAGCGGATGCTCTATCTCGGACAAACCCGATAGAGTCGGAATGGTCTCTAGACGCAAGATCATTCTCCTTCATCTCTCATCAAGTCCCAGAACTTCAGATAGATCTCTTTGCAACGAGCGACAACAATCAACTTCCTCTGTACGTAGCCCCGTACGAGGACCCCAAGGCAGAAGCGGTGGACGCCATGTCACTGGACTGGAACAGATGGTCCAAGATATACCTGTTCCCTCCCACCAACCTTCTGTTGAAAGTCCTCTCCAAACTGAGAACCTTCAAAGGGACAGCGGCCCTAGTGGCTCCCAAGTGGCCCCGGAGCAACTGGTACCCCCTGGTCCTGGAGCTGCAGCCCAAGCTGATCCCTCTCCCGGGCCCAGTTCTCTCTCAACAAGTACAGAAGTCGACTGTCTTCGCTTCATCATCGAAAATCAAGGACCTTCATCTCATGATTTTCTCTCCCTTGCCGCAAAGAAGAGGTTTGGGATCTCGAAGAAAAGTCTAGACTTCCTAGAGGAATACAAGACCGAATCCACGAGACGGCAATATGAATCATCCTGGAGGAAATGGGTCTCCTTTGTTAAAGCAAAAAATCCTAAAGAAATCACCATTGATTTCTGTATGTCCTTCTTCATTCACCTTCATGGACAAGGATTAGCAGCCAATACGATTTCGACCTGCAAATCGGCTTTGACTAGACCAATTCTATACGCTTTCCAAATTGATCTGTCCAGCGACATCTTTAACAAACTGCCGAAAGCATGTGCTCGCCTACGCCCAGCACCCCCTCCGAAACCGATCTCCTGGTCACTAGACAAGGTGCTCCATTTCGCCTCCAACTTGGACAACGATTCATGCCCCCTCAAGGATCTGACTCAGAAAGTTATATTTTTATTTGCTCTCGCCTCGGGAGCTCGAGTCAGCGAAATAGTGGCATTATCAAGAGAAGAGGGACACATCCTGTTTGCTGATTCAGGAGAAGTGACCCTCTCCCCTGATCCGACGTTTCTCGCCAAAAATGAATTACCCACCAAAAGATGGGGCCCTTGGAGAATATGCCCCCTGAAGGAGGATGTCTCTCTATGTCCAGTAGAGAGCCTCAAGGTCTATCTTCGCAGAACTTCAAACTTTGGTGGAGGCCAACTCTTCAAAGGAGAAACATCGGGCAGCGACCTGTCACTGAAACAATTAAGAGCGAAAATCACCTACTTCATTCGCAGAGCGGATCCGAACAGTACACCCGCTGGTCATGATCCTAGAAAAGTGGCATCTTCTCTGAACTTCTTTCAGAGCATGGACTTTGAGAGCCTTAAAAACTTTACGGGCTGGAAGTCCTCGCGAGTTTTCTTTAAACATTATGCGAAACAAGTGCACGAAATCAAACATTTTGTGGTAGCCGCAGGTAGTGTTATGAAACCTGCACCTAACTCTGCGTAGAACAGTGAGTTACTTGGGACTCTAACTCTTCGGGTGCCTATGTTGACCCTCGAGTGATTCATAGTGATGTCTAAAAACACTTAGTGCTTTTATAACTGTTCTTATCCCAGGTGAAATGTCATAGTGTTACACAAGTGCCGCATGCCTTGAGCATGATGTGTTATTTAAAGACTTGCGTTCCTCGAGAACGAGTACCTACTAATCCTGAAATTCCCTTTCAGATTCAAGAGCAAGCCTTTATTTCTATGTACATTATTATTACTGTAAATGAACTTTACTTTTGCTGTAAATTATTTAATTTCTGCATTGTGAAATAAAATTTCTATTTTATTACTTATGCGTCTCTTTCAGCTCCTACTTACTATGAAATACATACTGTCATAGTTTTATTTACTCCTCCTTTCTTATGGTCATGAAGAATTTAAGATGTCCATTCCTATATTATATTCACCTTGCCTCAGTAAGGTTCCTACACGAATACTTACTTCTGATAATCAGGAGATGAACTCTACGCACAGTGCCCAACCACCACTGGCCTACTTCAGAATGTTCCTATACAAATATCAAACATTCTGCTTCATCTCTAAGCTCTTAAAAAGTTCTTCTGTCAAGATGAATAGCCCTTCAATACCACTTTGACGTCGGCATAGCCCATGGGAACTTCCTACCAATGGGGGGCAGGATATTTCGTTCCTATGGTTCTTACCTAAGATTACTTTGCTGTTTTGTCAATGCCTAGGCACTTAACTCTGGGGGAAAATCTACCACGATACATTGATTCTCTGGTACTCTTCCATCAGGACGCCATGGCTTGAGCCCAAAAAACGGATTTTGAGCGAAGCGAAAAATCTATTTTTGGGTGAGATAGCCATGGCGTCCTGATGGACCCTCCCTACTACTTCGTTCAGTTTGCTCCCACCCTACACAACTGTATCATGGTGATGGGCAGCAACTGGCGCCAGGATAAAGACGCGCGTGACGTCATTAGAGCAATGGCGTCCGTTTGTTTACGTCTCGAGTATCAGTAGTAGCCACGAGTGAGATTAGCTGTGGAACGGCTCCCAGCTATTCTCAGCCCTTACACACCGAAGCGTTAACTCTGTTCGGGGTGGAGATAGCTATGTGGCACGACCAGACATGCGTGTCCCCTGTTGTATTACGATGTCTTAAAGGGAAACCTTTGAGATACTCGCTCCAGAAGTTAGAATTCTGTGATAACCTGTGGTTAAATTCTCTGGGAATATCTTAGTAGTCTTATACCCAAGGAAGCTACCAAACAGGAACCTTCCATCAGGACGCCATGGCTATCTCACCCAAAAATAGATTTTTCGCTTCGCTCAAAATCCGTTTATTATCCATCAAGAACATATCAACGAAGATGGGATCAGCTGAGAAATAATTACTAACACTTATTCATCTCTGTTCCAGGTAATTATTATGGTTAATAGAACTTCCTACCTAAACATCCATACATCATATTTTGGCAACGAAGATGGGATCAGCTGAGAAATAATTACTAACACTTATTCATCTCTGTTCCAGGTAATTATTATGGTTAATAGAACTTCCTACCTAAACATCCATACATCATATTTTGGCGACGATTGAGGACGACGGACAAGCAGGGAGAAGCAAGCAGGGAGAAGCATTGGAGCCTATGTACAAAGACGGCCAGCACAAGAGAAGGTCTATTTACGTCGGAAAACAAGAGTAAAATCGCCCAATGAAGATTTTACCATCAGCAGAATAGGAATTTCATCAAATACACAAAAGGGTGAAATTTAAATTGGGTAGGTAGGAAGTATACTTGTGACTGCAGAATAGCAACTTAACCTACCACAAGGTAAGCAAACAAAATGCCTTTTAATATCGAACCGCCACCAGGTTTCAGCGTCACTGCTGAGCCTAATTCTGTTGCAACACGATGGCAACAGTGGTGTGAGGAATTTAAGATTTATTTAGAAGCATTAGGGAACATGAAGGATGCACAAAAGAAGGCATTATTACTTCATACAGCAGGTAGGGAAGTTCGGGAAGTGTTTAAGACTTTGCAGCCTACAGATGACACAAGTGAAGCTGCAATTAAGGCTCTTACCACATATTTTGCTCCTCAAGTCAATAAATTTTTTGAAAGATACCAGTTTTCAGCGCAAGCTTATCAGAAAGAAAATGAAAGTTTAGATGCATTTGTGACTAGACTAAAGAATTTAGCTGTTTCATGTGAATTTCTAAAGTTAGAGAATGTTATCATAGATCAAGTAATTGCACATTGCACATCAGAAGAGCTAAGAAAGAAATTATTGCAAGATAAAGATTTAACATTAGAAAAGGTATTGATAACAGGCAGAGCTTTAGAAACATCAAATAGGCAAAGTCACATAATAGGTAGTTCTACAAGCAATAGAATGGAAAATTCTAAAATTAATACAATAGGTTCTAAGTGGAAAACCAATGAGAATCAGAGAAGGAATATGTCAAAGCCTAGTCATAGAAAAGTGCCTAACACTAATGTTCATAAATATCAGAATCAGGCTTATTCACAGAAACAACAGGAAAAACCCAAGTGTTTAGGTGTGGTAAAACTGATCATCTTGCATACGAAGCAAAGAAATGCCCTGCTACTGGACAGACATGCCAGAATTGCAGAAAGCTAGGTCATTTTGCAACTGCTTGTAGATTTCCTAAACAGTACGCAAAGAAAATAAATGCTACAGTTGATACTATGGGTCAAGAGAATAATGAGGAAAATGTTCATGATAATCAGGTTAGTTCAGAAACTGATTTTGCGTTTCACATAAATTCAGTCAATAAAGGTGCAAAGAAACATATCATGGTAGAAGTAATCATAAATGGTAAACCAATTTTGATGCAAGTTGACACAGCAGCCGATGTATCAATTATGTCTGAGAAAATGGCTAAAGGCATTCCTAATTTGTTATTAGAAGGTACAAATAGAGATTTGAAAAGTTATAATGGTTTTGATATTCAGGTAATAGGTGCTTCGAACGTAGAAGTACAGTACAAAGAACAGAAATTAGAGAGAATGCCTTTAACAGTAGTAAAAGGTAATGGACAAACTTTGCTAGGTTTAGATTGGCTACAGTATTTGAAGTTAGATTGGCCTAGTATTTTGAAGGTTGCAGGTAGACAAGATGAAAACAAAAATGAAATGTCTATGGATGATATCCTATCAGAGTTTCAAGACGTATTTGAAGATAAAATAGGTACAGTAAAGAACGCAAAGGCAATTTTAGTTTTGAAACATAACAGTCTCCTCCCCCTTAATGTTTTGGTTTGTGAGATTTGTGTAAGACGCTCCATATACACTTGAGAGTCAGCTGTCACAAAGTGAAGTTCATAATGTAGTCTTTTATACATTAAAGTTGTATTTTATAATACCAACGTATTATTATCCATCAAGAACATATCAACGAAGATGGGATCAGCTGAGAAATAATTACTATCACTTATTCATCTCTGTTCCAGGTAATTATTATGGTTAATAGAACTTCCTACCTAAACATCCATACATCATATCATCCAGACAATTTTCACTTGTATGGGAGAGAGCACCATCTAGCACTATACCTAACTCGCATGAATCCATTAAGTTTTTATGGAATTCAAATGAGTCAGCTGTACATATTTTTCTATCCATTGCGTCTGAACAGTGAGTTAATTGATTTAAGTCTTTAATGACCGTATATGTTTCCTTGTCTGCGGAAATCAATACGTGTCCTGTCAAACTGGATATTACTGGATTTGAGTGATTCGTCATGAAAGTCGGAAATGGTGATATCCTGTAAGATTGCCAGGCATCAGAAGAATCAAAGGTTATTGTAATCATAATCCTGTTATTTTCAACGCTTACTGTAATTAGGCTGTAATAAAATTCTAACCTACGTGCGTCTAACAAAGGAATATAGCCTAGTTTCTCCCGTCCGTTCTCCACAATTAACTTTAAGTATTTTATTGGCAACAAATGGGGTGACAGTACACCTTATAGTTGCTAACGTGATGGCTTCTACATAATCTTTTGATTTCTCAATGAAATGTGCAATTCTGTTATGTATGTGATCTATTTTTGAATCATAATACGTTAACGTTGCCAACAAATCCTGTACTTCCATAATCTGATTAATACTACTTGAATGTTCATTTACTAAACTCATAATTTGATTGATTGAAGCTAACTGATTCCTTAGTTCTGACATAATCAATTCATCTTCATGAGCCAAGAACTTAACTTTCTTATTTTGATTACTAATCCTAAGACAATTGGAAATTCCTAAACCTAAACTTGCAATAGACCCAAAGATGTTTAGTGCAGCAAAAATAAACAGGTTACGTCTCTCTTTATTTTCATGTCCTACAGTCCACATCAAAAGGTCACGAGCCAAAGATTCTGTCTCGTAAGTCTTATTTTGCAAGTCATCAGATAGCATCTCTGCAACTTTTAGTGTCGATCTAAGCGAACTCTCTGTAGTCAAATGAAAATGTCTTCTGAGCAATTCATCTAATGAGACAGCAAACCTTGAAATGGCGCTTTTTAAGCTAGTGACGTTATTCTCTGGGAGAAAAATTGCTTGCATTCGCACTTCTACTACTACGTTACTTGATGTAATAAAAACGTTGTTGAGTATCACTTTGGTAGGAAGTTCTATTAACCATAATAATTACCTGGAACATAGATGAACAATTGTTAGTAATTATTTCTCAGCTGATCCCATCTTTTGTCGTCAATTTTTCTTGGTGGGATTTAATAAGACGTTGGTATTCTTAAAATACACTTTTAATGATATATGTGACTACATGGCTCTTTGACAGCTGACTCCTAAGTGTGTGTGGAGCGTCATACACAATAAGACAAAATCAAAACATTGCTAAACAAAAGAGCATCACTCTGAAAAGACTCAAATCCTACTCCAGTACAAAAACTATAAAGAATCACATCCTATCTCTGAGGTAATCAACAAATGTTTGAATCCTAATACCAAAACAAATCATTACACTTATGTACAAAGGATAACATGTTTTATTCATACAATATGATGCAATGTTGCGCAATACCTGCAACACTTGAAATAATATAGTACATTATTACAATAATACATAACAGTCTCCTCCCGCTTAACTTGACATTGTAAAAATCTTCATAAATCTAATCTCTCAGTGGGCTTTCCTCTGTTAATCCTATTAGGAAGCACTTTAACCTCATCTTGTACTGGTACATGAATTGGTTCTGAATCTACATTGGATGTTGGACCATCTTGGTTAGTATTTGACTCATTTGATCTAACTACTTCTTTAAGTTTCTCATCTCTAACATTCACATGCTCTACTGTCTTTCTGTTTAACGGCTGCAATTGATCAACATGATGTTTTACAACATTATCACCAACACGAACATCATAATGTAAATTTCCTATCTCTCTTACAATCTCTCCTGGTACCCACTTCTCTGGAGTGTTGTACGATCTTACCATGACATCAGATAAAGGTAAAAAATGTCTTACATCAGGAAGCTTTGCTACTTGTTTATACCCTTTATCTTCTAAATCACTTTGCAAACTTGGATACAACAAATCTAACTTACACCTTATCCTTCTCCCCATTAACAAATTTGAGGGTGTCATGCCTGTTGTGCTGTGCGGCGTTGTTCTAAAAGACAATAAAAATTTTGACACATGCAAAAATATATTACCTGAATTTGTTTTTCCACACTTCATATTGTGTTTAAACGTTTGGACAAATCTTTCAGCCTCTCCATTAGTAGATGGATGATATGTAGCTGAAAATGTATGCTTTATACCATTGACATTACAAAATTCTTTAAACTCTTGTGAGGTAAATTGTGGACCATTATCTGTAACAATTCTTTCTGGAATACCGTGCGTTGAAAAAATTTGCATTAACTCTTTTATTGTGGCGTAAGACGTTGTCTTCATTGGGATAATTTCTGGCCACCTACTGTAAGCATCTACTACTATCAAAAACAAATAATTTAAAAAAGGACCTGCAAAATCTATATGCACTCTTTACCATGGATACCTGGGTAACTCCCACGGGTGCATTCTAGCAAATTGAGGATTGTTCTGTTGCATAACACAATTCATACAATTCTTTACATAAGATTCCACATCTTTATCTACACCTGGCCACCATACAAAAGTTCTCGCAATTGACTTTGATTTTACAATACCTTGGTGATCAGCATGTATTTCAGACAAAACCTTATTTCTCAGTGAATTAGGAATAACTACCCTTGAACCTCTCATCACTATTCCTTGTGTTACACTCAGTTCATATCATATATCCTTGAAGTTTACAATTTTCCTCTTTTCCACATAAGTCCCTACCTGTCATTAAACTCTCCAAAACCTTACTAAGTACTGGGTCTCTCTTGGTACTGTGTGCTACATCTTTTGCAGTTATTGGTACATCATATACAGAAATTAACAGAACACTGTCATCATACTCCTCTGGAGCTTTGTCTACGGGTAATCTAGATAAAGCATCTGCATTACCCATGTTTGATGTTGGACGGTATTCTATATCATAGTAGTACGCTGCTAACGTAATTGCTCAACGTTGTAGTCTTGCAGCTACCAACGTAGGTAAACTTGTTTTTGGACCCAATATTGCTAATAAAGGTTTATGATCTGTAACAAGTGTGAACTTTTTCCTACCATAAAGATACATATGGAATTTTTTAACTCCATAAACTAATGCTAAACCTTCCTTTTCTATTTGAGAGTAATTCCTTTCTGCCTTGTTCAATACTCCAGAAGTGAATGCAATTGGCTTTTCTGTTCCATCTGGCATTACATGAGATAATACTGCACCTAAACCTATGTTTGATGCATCACATACTAATTTAACTGGTAAATCCATTTGATAATGTACTAAGAATGTAGGTGATGTTATTTCCTGCTTGATTCTTTCAAAAGATTCCTGACACTCTTTTGTCCACTTCCATTCTACACCCTTATTCAACAGATGATACAATGGATGTGCAATTGTAGACAAATTCTGAATGAAATTCCCATAAAATGTTACTAAACCTAGAAATGATTGTAATTCCTCAACATTTTCTGGCACTTTTGTTGATTGTACAGCTTTAATCCTCTCTTTAGTTTTGTGAATACCCTTGCCATTTATTACAAAACCTAAGTATTCCACTGAATCAACTTCTAAAATACATTTGTTCTTATTTACTCTAATATTATGTTCCTTCAACTTCTTCAGAACTGTTCGCAATCTTTCTCTATGTTCTCTTGTGTCTTTACCAGCAATTAAAATATCATCTATAAAAATGAATACTCCTTGCAATCCTGAAAAAATCTTATCCATAGTTTGTTGCCATATAGCTGGACTACTTGCAACTCCATAAGGTAATCTCTTTGGTCTAAACAAACCTAAGGATGTATTTACTGTACATAATTCTTGTGAAGTTTCATCCATGGGAAGCTGTTGAAATGCTTGTCTTAAATCTAATTTAAAAAAACACTGCATCCTGACATAGTTGCAAACATGTCTTTCGGATTTGGTAAGGGATGTTGAGCTACTTGCCGTTGTGGATTTAACGTTACTTTGTAATCTCCACATAACCTAACCTGTCCACTTTCCTTCACAATAGGAACTAATGGAATAGCCCAATCTGAATATGTAACCCTTTCCCAGGAACCTTCATTTTCAATCTCCTGATTTCTGTTTCAACTGCACTTTTCAATGCATACGGTACTGGTCTGGGAGCAAAAAATCTAGGAGAACTGTCAGGTTTCAAAACTAAAATTGCCTTTGCGTTCTTTACTGTACCTATTCTATCTTCAAATACGTCTTGAATCTCTGATATGATATTATCCATAGATATTTCATTTTTGTTTTCATCTTGTGTACCTGTAACCTTCAAAATACTAGGCCAATCTAACTTCAAATACTGTAGCCAATCTAACTTCAAATACTGTAGCCAATCTAAACCTAGCAAAGTTTGTCCATTACCTTTTACTACTGTTAATGGCATTCTCTCTAATTTCTGTTCTTTGTACTGTACTTCTATGTTTGAAGCACCTATCACCTGAATATCAAAACCATTATAACCATTCAAAACTCTATTTGTTCCTTCTAATTACAAATTAGGAATGTTTTTAGCCGTTTTCTCAGACATAATTGATACATCGGCTGCTGTGTCAACTTGCATCAAAATTGGTTTACTATTTATGATTACTTCTACCATGATATGTTTCTTTGCACCTTTGTTGACGGAATTAATGCAAAACGCAAAATCAGTTTCTGACCTAACCTGATTATCATGAACATTTTCCCTCATTATTCTCTTGACCAATAGTATCAACTGTAGCATTTATTTTCTTCGTGTACTGTTTAGTGAATCTACAAGCAGTTGCAAAATGACCCATCTTTCTACAATTCTGGTATGTCTGTCCAGTAGCAGGGCATTTCTTTGCTTCGTAGGCAAGATGATCAGTTTTACCACACCTATAACACTTTGGTTTTTCCCGTTGTTTCTGTGTATAAGCCTGATTCTGATATTTATGAACATTAGTGTTAGACACTTTTCTATGACTAGGCTTTGACATATTCCTTCTCTGATTCTTATTGTTTTTCCACTTAGAACCTACTGTATTAATTTTAGAATTTTCCATTTTATTGCTTGTAGAACTACCTATTATGTTACTTTGCCTATTTGATGTTTCTAAAGCTCTGCCTGTTATCAATACCTTTTCTAATGTTAAATCTTTATCTTGCAATAATTTCTTTCTTAGCACTTGTGATGTGCAATGTGCAATTACTTGATCTATGATAACATTTTCTAACTCTAGAAATTCACATGAAATGGCTAAATTCTTTAGCCTAGTCACAAATGCATCTAAACTTTCATTTTCTTTCTGATAAGCCTGCGCTGAAAACTGGTATCTTTCAATAAATGTATTGACCTGAGGAGCAAAATATGTGGTAAGAGCTTTAATTGCAGCTTCACTTGTGTCATCTGTAGGCTGCAAAGTCTTAAACACTTCCCAAACTTCCCTACCTGCTGTATGAAGTAATATTGCCTTATTTTGGGCATCCTTCATGTTCCCTAATGCTTCTAAATAAATCTTAAATTCCTCACACCACTGTTGCCATCGTGTTGCAACAGAATTGGGCTCAGCAGTGATGCTGAAACTTTCGGGGTGTTCTATATTAAAAGGCATTTTGAGTCTTACCTTCCTACCTGTTTTGTAGCCTACCCAACTTTAAATTTCACCCTTTCTTGTTTTGTTTGTTTGATGAAATTCCTGTTCTGCTGCTTGTAGAATCTTCATTGGGCGATTTTCCTCTTGTCCCTTAATGTGTAAACGGACCTTCTCTTGTGCTGGCCGTCCTTCTACATAAGGTCCAATGTTTCTCCCTGCGTGTGTTCGTCCTTCTGAGCGTCGCCAATTGTTGAGTATCACTTTGGTAGGAAGTTCTATTAACCATAATAATTACCTGGAACATAGATGAACAATTGTTAGTAATTATTTCTCAGCTGATCCCATCTTTTGTCTTCCATTGTTGAGTATCACTTTGGTAGGAAGTTCTATTAACCATAATAATTACCTGGAACATAGATGAACAATTGTTAGTAATTATTTCTCAGCTGATCCCATCTTTTGTCGTCAATTTTTCTTGGTGGGATTTAATAAGAAGTTGGTATTCTTAAAATACACCTTTAATGATATATGTGACTACATGGCTCTTTGACAGCTGACTCCTAAGTGTGTGTGGAGCGTCATACACAATAAGACAAAACCAAAAAATTGCTAAACAAAAGAGCATCGCTCTGAAAAGACTCAAATTCTACTCCAGTACAAAAACTATAAAAAATCACATCCTATCTCTGAGGTAATCAACAAATGTTTGAATCCTAATACCAAAACAAATCATTACACTTATGTACAAAGGATAACATGTTTTATTCATACAATATGATGCAATGTTGCACAATACCTGCAACACTTGAAATAATATAGTACATTATTACAATAATACATAACAAACGTCTTCTTGTCTTTCAACTATAGTGCCATATTTCAAATCTATACTTTTAGTTTTAGAGCTCATCCCAAACGAGAAAAATGTCTGAGCGAACAATATCACTCCCATCAACAAAAAATTCATCTTGGAAACCTGTAACGAGAAAAATATATGTAATTACTCCTGTATTAAGAAGAAAACTTTTAACATACAAATAAAAATCTTTCCCTCACTTCTTTCCCTCTTATTTTAATTTCTTATGTGAGCCAATGGTATGATTCTCTCATCAGTGGGTTAGGATACGTTTTGAACTCTAAACCTATTGGCCGTTAATGTTTCCAAAATGTTAAATGGGCCTTCAAACTTAGGTGTTAGTTTATAATTGAGTCCTTTACGTACATTTACCTGTATGTATACATCATCACCCACGGTATATGATTTAGTTGGCTTCGCTATTTTATCATGATTCCTTTTCATTATGATTTGTGATTCTTCTAAATTCTTTCGAAGGATATCAAAACGACTTTTGCTTGCATTTATACATTCTTTTAAAGGATTTGATAGATTAGTTGTAGGCGTTAATACATGGAAAGGCGTTATAACTGGGGTACCATACAATGTTTCATGTGGTGACATTTTAATTGATATATGATATGAATGATTCAGAGTACTCAGTACCACAGGTATTGCAATATCCCAGTTGGGGTCTGATCCCCCTAGTGTTACTCTTAATATATTTAAAACCTTCCTATTTGCTCTTTCCACTAGTCCATTCGACTCTGAGTGATATATTATGGTATTTATTTTCTTTATGCTAAGGAATTCACACAATGAGGTAAGAATGTGATTATTAAATTCTCCACCCAAGTCTGAGATTATCATGTGAGGAATTCCATGTTTACAAATGTAACACTCGTAAAACTTCCTAGTGCATTCAATCACAGTTTTAGTTTTAAGCGCTATTAGTTCTGTATATCGAGTTAAAGCATCTACAATTACTAAGAGGTGCTTATTTCCTCTGTCTGACTCGTAAAATCCTGTTAACAAATCTAAATGTATTCTTTCAAAGGGTTGATTGGGCACGGGATAAGCCTCTAGGCTGACAGGTGTTTTCGTATGCCCTTTGTTTTCCTGACATGTGCGACAATTAGCTATGTGTCTTTTTATATCTGTAAGCATCGTATGCCAATAAAACAATGATTTGGCTTTCTGTGACATTAATGAGAACCCCGGGTGTCCATGCAATGGATTTGCATGCAACCAATTCAGGACAGTGGAAATAAGTGAGATTTGTACCACTACCTGGTCGTTAGTTACATGTGGTGTATTGTGGGTTTTCCTTGTCACGATCCTACACAGATATTATCTTTGATTATATAATTCTGCTGCTTATACTTTATATATCCTATTTCCTTATGATTGCCTTTCAAAGCATTTATAATTGTTTCTAATTTCTGATCTTTTCTTTGCTCAGTCTGTAATAATTCAGCGCTCCAGCCCAAATCTTCTTGTTCAGATATCGTTTTAACGATAGGCATGGATGTTGATATATCTATTAATTCAGCTAAAGGCTCAGTTGCGTGATAATGCATCAGCAATGATATTTGCTTTCCCTGGTAAATACCCGATTCTCGCGCCAAAGTCTTGAGTGATCATATGCCACCGAGTTCGTTTGGGGCTGTGGTTGAAGCCTTTAAAGAATTCGGTTAGTGGTTTATGATCAGTAAGAACCTTAACGGAATAACCGTATATTATGAACTTGAAATGCACTAGTGAATTAACAATAGCTAGCCCTTCCTTGTCTATTACTGCATACTTACTTTCGGAAGTTCTCAGTTTTCGAGAATAAAAAGCTATTGGGAAAAAATGTTTATCATATTGCTGAAGCAATACCCCTCCTACTCGTAAGTCTGAGGTGTCTGTTGCAATGAAGAATTCCTTACCGAAGTCAGGAAATTTTAAGATAGGAGAACTACACAGTTCATCTTTCAAGGTATTAAACGCCTGTTGATGATGCTCAGACCATATGAAATCTACGCTCTTCTTTGTAAGATCACTTAAGGGAGCAGCTATTATTGAATAGTTGCGTATAAAACGCCTGTAATATCCACTACAACCCAGAAATTGCTGTATTCCTTTGACATTAGTAGGTATGGGAAAGTTACGGATAGCCGACACCTTATCATGGACTACTTTAAGACCTTGGCTTGACACCATGAAACCTAAATATATTAATTCTGTTTTGAAAAATTCACACTTACTAATCTTTACCCTTAAGTTATGTTGTCTTAGTCTCTGTAGTACTAGTTCTAATTTACGTAGATGTTCTTCTAAGGTGTTGGAAAAGATTACAAGGTCGTCCATAGAGGCATGCAATATATCCCCTAGCAAGTCTCCAAACACGATGTTAATTATTCTTGTAAATGTTATGGGAGCACAACGTAAACCAAAAGGCATCCGTAAAAATTCATAATGTCCCCTGGCTGTGCTGAAGGCTGTGTATGGGATACTATCTTCTTCTAATGATATCTGGTGAAAGCCTTTAAGAAAGTCCAAACTGGTAAAATATTTATTCTGACCTAACAAAGACAAAATATCGTCAGTACATGGCACTGGGAATCGATCAGGGTTCGTCTCCTCGTTTAGACGACGGAAGTCTACGTAGATACGCCATGTTCGATCTTTTTTCGGTACAACTATTAATGGAAAATTATAAGGGCTGTTCGATTTCCTAATGACTCCTTCTTCTAGCATTTTACCTACTTCATCATTTATTTCATTCTGGAATTTCATAGGGAGTCTGTACGAGGGTACATAGATAATTTTCTGCTAGTCCTTTAACCTTATTTGATGCTCGATCACATCTGTTTTTCCTAAGGATCCATCCATAGTGGAAAAAACATCATGATATTTAGTTAAAAGTCCAAAAATTTTCTGCTGAATTTCTTCGTCTTGAATGTCTTCATTGATTTTATTTTTAATAGATTGCAAAAAGGATTCATCCGCAACTGATTGAGCGTGATTGATTTCAGCAACAGTAAGATTACAATGTTTATAAACTTCTACATCCAAGATATGTTGATTTTTGTGAATTACTAAAGTGGTATTTAAATGTTTACAGACTTCAATATTACATTGTTGATGTGAGCCTACTGTATAAATAGCTTGTGTGACAGACAATCTGTTAGTTTTCAAAGTGTCGGAAAGGATTAATATTTCAGATCCGGGTAATGTTTTCTTTACTTGCTCTATTAAATTCGAAGGTACGTTTGGCTCGATAGATTGCGTGCAAGATGATATTACGGGTGAACGAGAATTCTGCTGGGTCGCGTATATTATTTCTTTATTAGTGAGACAAGTTATTGGTTCTTCAACGTACGTTACGGTTACATTTGTCGTCTCCTTTTTATCCAAAACTGATTTTAAGGTATTAGAAGACTTATAGAATTTTCCTTTGATATACACGCCGTGCTTGGCAGGGGCCAAGATAAGTTTTGATTGCCCATAGATGGGTATCCTATAATTACAGCTGGATACATATCAATGTTTTGTACAACAACAAATGTATCGGCAAACATGCGCTTACCAACCTTGAACTGAACATGAGTTATGCCTATTACATTTAATTCATTGTTTCCTATACCCAAGAATCTCACTCCGGATTTTTCTATCGGAAAGTTCGAAAACAACAAATGATGTGTCCTCCAATCCATGATATTACGTGGACTACCAGAGTAAAAAAATAACGTAAACGATTTGTGTTCTAAATTTACAGCATATAATGTTGGTCGTAACTCATTTTGGCTTATTATTGTATGAATTCGTTGCAAATCTACAGGAGCATGCGCTGATTTACTTAATTCGGCCGTGTGTTTCATAGGAAAATCTATTGCCTCACAATGATCGTATAAAACATTAAATTGGTTATTCAATACTACTGATGTTGACATGAATGACCTTGACCCAACATCACTCTCTTCCCCACTGGAGTTAATTATGTGGTACTTGCTTTGCTCTGCACATTCTGAAAATTAGTCTGACCTTGCGAGGTCTGGTTTGACGACCCAGGATCAGCGTTATTCGCAGAACTATTTGTTTGTTTCTGAACTTGAGCTACATTGACGTTTGGCTTTATATATCCCACCGCTGCCACCATTTATTAGTGTGCTACTGTTGTTAACACACATTGAGTATGTTTCTTCTTATTGAACTGAGGATTTTTCATTTTATTTCCATATGGAAATAAAAATAAAATAAAATTTCTTAAGACTCTGTTGTGTCTTACACGAGTAGCACTGACTATATGAATGAGTCGAACTATTATGTATCGAACAGAATTTCGTTCTGCAGTCCACGATCAAGAGACCTTGACATTTGCAATTATAACACGTCATTCCCGGAACTTGACTCTTATTAACTACATTCACTTGTTGTGGCTTTGTTTAATTTTTTGCAAAAACTTGAGTTAACACGTGATCAAGGTCAGGACACTTAGACATGTGTTTCTTTATCTGTTTATATACATCCAATTCCGTACTTGCAGGCGTTAACTTTTTATCAAAACACCGTACCAAAGCTTCAGGCAACATAAGTGTCATGCAAGTTAAATACATTAAACGTAAAAAATCTTTCACGGAGATGTTATCTCTAGTAACCCAAGTGGAATTACCTAAAATATCTTGATATTCATTAAGCCTATCAGCTATGAGAGCTGCTCTCTCAATAACATTAAGCCGAGTCATAGTGGCTTGATTAAGTGTATTTCTTAACGTTAATACTACATCCAAGGCTTCTTCACCCCCATAGACTGCGCGTAACCTAACTTTGAAATCATCCCAGGTAACTTCTTCTTGAAATGATACACCTCTTAAATACGCACTCGCATTCCCCTTAGAAAAATCTATAAAACTTTTAGCTTCTTGTAATTGTACAAAAGGGTATACGATTTGTTTGGCATTTAAATGGGCATCGACGGATGAAATCCATGACTCCACATTTTGAGGCAAGAACCCATTAACCCGACCCTGAAAAGGAAGGATTGCTGACCTAGCATTTACAAGCGTCACAATCGGGAGAGAGTTTATCTGTCCTGCGTTACTAGGTCCAGGGGTGGGGCTCACAGGGGGCGTCATGATTACGTTATTTCTTTTTCTATCTCTTCGACCCTTTGCAATTCTATCAAAATATCTATATGAATACAGACGTCCACTGCGTAAACGCATAAGCACTCAATGATAAAGATTATAACAAAATTCCCCAAAACAATGCTACTAATACTAAGATATTTCCCGAGAATTTCTGAAAGGAAACGGAACACATAGATATTTCCCGAGAATTTCTGAAAAAAACGGAACACAAAGATATTTCCCGAGAATTTTTGAAAGAAAACGGAATTAGCACAAAGAGAGAAAAAATTCTAGATGAGAATTCGGAGTTGAACACAGTTTCCTTTAATGAAAGGAAAATAGAAGATTAGCAAACCACTCACACCAGTAATAATCGACTAACGACTCGTGATAACTACACTTCACTGCTCAATACTAAAATGAATAAGAAAATTGTACTTAGCTTCGGTTATATGGCGAAGTGTGATTTCGTCATTTCCTCTCTCTCTCTTGATGTTTGGGTGAATGTTTTTGGTCCGATTTCCTCTCTCTCTTGATGTTTGGGTGAATGTTTTCGGTCCGATTTCCGTTGAATGTAGTGCTTCCTGGATATGTTTTGTAAGCGTTGAACGCCAGTCCTTGGTTTTCTTAGGATGTTGATTGAAGATCCAGTTCATCAGTTTGTATGTATAACATTCATTAAATGTTTCCTTCTTCGATGGACTATGATACTTAGTCAAAATTGTAGATTCATTACTGTTGATTTCTTGAAGATCTTACTCTGGTTTTTAGAGTTTTATTCGTTGATTCTTGAAGATTTTTCTCTGATTCTTAGAGTTTTATTCGTTGATTTTAGAAGATCTTTCTCTGATTCTTAGAGTTTTACTGCTGCCACCATTTATTAGTGTGCTACTGTTGTTAACACACATTGAGTATGTTTGTTGGGATGTTACATCTTCAAGTAAAGTCAATCAAGTTAACTTTAAAATGGTTTATTCTCTGAAAACAACAGTGTTAACATCTCCATCACAGGAGTATAGCTGGTTTGGTTGGATGACCATTCCATATGAAGTATTGATAAGAACTGGCTAAAATATCGATATCACAGATATCGTATAGTCAGTTATCTCAGCATTTAAACACAAAATGTAAACTAAACATTAGTATAGGAAAACACCTGCATCCGGTGGCGACACAACTCTTTCACACGGTTTGTATTTGTGTTTATGCTTCATAAAAATGTTACATTGCTGAGACCTGCTAATCGCATCCTATTATGAACTGTCTGACTAGAGCACTTCTCACGCTAGCTTCTACTTCCACAATGACATATTACGTCATGTGTTTTAAACATGTAATATATGATTATTACATATTTAGACCTCTGCAGTTTCACTGGATGATAGACATTATCTTTTATCATTACTTTATTTGTCTCATTTGTCTTTTGGGGCTTCTCAGATGAAGCCAGGTAACACCTAGAGATGGAAGGTCTTATTTTGGCACCGCTCTTCTTTCTGTTATCTTTATATAATTCAGCGTTAAGATCATGAGCGGTAAGGCTCTTACTGCATGTAGATGAAGGTTATATGAGGGGTCCTTTTCCTCTTTGGTACCTTTTGTTTTCTAATCTCGATTTACGGGTCATTTTTGCACTATAAATTTGAAACTTGCACAGAATATCAATCTGCATGAAAGAACACATCACCTAAATTTTGTCTTCCTAAGTTGAATAGTTTTTTTGTTTTGAGCTTTTTTCTGTTTTTATGGAGCGTTTTCCTCTATTTTTAAAACCTATCTCCTCCTTTACTTATGAGTCAATTTAAAAAAAAATTGAAACCAGCGTAAAGCTAATAGCACAACCAACTGAAAAAAATCTAATATATCATAGTTTTCTTTTGGTTTTGGTTTCATTGCAAAAAAAAAATATTAAAAAAATAATAAATTTCTTTATTTCGAATAAAGTATTTCTTCTGAGCGGGATGATAAAAAAAAAATTGAACGGAATTTTGATTTCTAAGGTCATAGAGAATTATAATACTTTTTTAAATTTTATAATTGGTTGATCATTAAGATAATAGTTAGCATTTGAATGGAAAAAATTGACACTAAGAAAAGCAGTTTAAAGTCTGGGTGTACTCACATTTGTTGATAAAGCTAATTTTGGAAGTGTACCAGGCCCCTGGTCCTGTCTCATTAGATGAGATATTATCCCCTATTTTGCTCATTATAATGACCAAATCTGTTGATGGTGGAGGGGGGGGGGTGGTGTTGATTATAGCATGACAGCTATTCATTGTAGGCAGGTGCAGGGCTACACTCGACAACCCAACACCTGGTCTGCCCGTCAACGCCATCTCTCCGCCTTGGCTGAATGCAATTGTACCCTTCAGCAGGTCCCTGGAAAAATTGATCCCGTTGCTGATGCCCTGTCAAGGAACATATTGGCCACCATTCACCTGTGATTGAATTATAAGGCCTTGGCAGAAGCCTAACGAATAAATCCAGAGGACCAATCATGTAGGACATCCTGCATATCCCTCTGTTTGGAGGGCGTTCCTCTCGACGATCCTCTGTGACATCAGTACTGGTAGACCTACACTTTGGATACTTTCTCCGATGCGCCAAGAGGTCTTTGATTGCATTCATGGCCTTTCACATCGCTTGTGCCGTTCTACTGCACAGCTACTGAAGACAAAGCTCATTCGCCATGGCATTACTAGGGAAACTGAGGATTGGGTCCATGCCTGTACTTCATGCCAAACCTCAAAAGTACATCAACACACGGATTCAGGAGTGGGTACCTTTCCTCAAACTCAGCGGCCCTTTGCCCACATCTAGGTCAATTTTGTAGGTCCCCTATCCACATCACAAGGACAGCATTAGCTGTTACCATCATTGACCGCTTTACTCCAAGTGGGTCGCGAAGCCTTAGCAAAGCAGTATTCAGTAAGACTCTTCTTGCCTCTGTGCAAGAAGTGCCTGATTCTGTAATCAAAATTGTGAGTTATGTATAAACTGCAGCACTCAATCCTCGGCTATTTAAAGATCTGTGCAAAGACATGAATGCTCACCAAGAAGTCTTTTTCTTCACAGCAGTACGTTAGTTACCAAAAGAGAACAATGTCACCCGTGTCTTTGAGATGAAAGATGAAATAAAGTTTGTCCTGGAGGCTCAAGATAAAAGAGAACTTCTGGCTTACTTCAAAGATGAAGCATAGATTAAAAGAGTTGCATACCCTCCTGACATTTTCGGCCAACTGAACAAGCTAAACTGGATGCTTCAGGGAGGGTATATAAATATTCTCCTTTTTTACAGTCGTTAGTCCCTTGTTTTCAAACTTGAAAACTGGCGTCGGAAAACCAGTCTTCTAAACATCGTTATGTTCGAAAATCTTTGTGCAGTGGTGGATGAATCTTAGATCCAATTTGATCTGTTCCTCATTGAGATTACTGAACATCTTCAGTCTCTAGAAAAGGAGATTAAGCGATACTTAATGTGTCCACCATCCAAGATGAGATTAAAGATGAATTCCTGGATCAAAGTGTTAAGTAGGTTATAAATCGTCTGGTGATTTCAGCATATTACTAACCTGAAAATGAGAGAATAATTATTAGTAATAATCCATGAGTTATTGATGTAGTTTGTCCCTTCCGATGTCGCCAATTTTTCTCGGTGGGGTTTAATGATACGTTGGTATTCTTAAAATACATTTAATGGACTTGTGATTACATTGATCTGTGACAACCAACTCCCAACTGAGCGTCGAGCGTCTCATAAATAAATACAAAAACCAAAAAATTTGATCGAACATAAGAGCATCGCTCTCAAAAGACTTAAATCCTACTGCAATACAAAAGTAAGAAGAATCACATCCTATCTTTGAGGTAATTAATAAATGCTTGAACCCTAATATCAAAATGCATCATTTCAGTTATACACAAAGCATAACATGTTTTATCAACGTAATTTGATGCAATGTTGCGCAATACATGTAACATTTGAAGTAATACTGTACATTATTACAATAATACATAACTTGACATTGTAAAAATCTTTACAAATCTAATCTCTCAGGGGGCTTTCCTCTATTAATCTTGTACTGGTACTTGAATTGGAACTGAATCTACATTTGATGTTGGAGCATCTTGGTTAATATTTGACTCATTTGATCTAACTACTTCAGAAAGTTTTCCATCGCTAACATTCACATGCTCTACTGTATTTCTGTTGAATGGCTGTAATTGATCAACATGACATTTTACAATATTTCCACCAACTTGAACATCAAAATGAAAATTTCCTATCTCTCTTGCAATCTCTCCTAGTATCCACTTCTCTGGAGTGTTGTACGAACTTACCATGACATCAGATAAAAGTAAAAAATGTTTTATTTTCGGAAGGTTTTCTACTTGTTTATACCTTTTATCTTCTAAATCACTTTGCAAACTTGGATACAACAAATCTAACTTACACCTTATACTCCTCCCCATCAACAAATTTGATGATGTCACGCCTGTTGTGCTGTGTGGCGTTGTTCTATAAGACAATATAAACTTTGATACATGCAAAAATATGTTACCTGAATTTGCTTTTCTATACTTCATATTGTGTTTAAATGTTTGAACAAATCTTTCAGCCTCTCCATTGGTAGAGGGATAATATGTAGCTGAAAATGTGTTTTATTCCATTGACATTACAAAACTCTTTAAACTCTTGTGAGGTAAATTGTGGACCATTATCTGTAACAATATTTTCTGTAATACCATGTGTAGAAAAAATTTGCATTAACTCTTTTATTGTGGCGTAAGATGTTGTCGTCTTCATCGGAATGACCTCTGGCCACTTACTGTGAGATTCTACTACTATCAAAAACAAATAATTTATAAAAGGAGCCGCAAAATCTATATGTGTTAGCATACGAATGTTGTACGTACACATTGTGGTTCCATCCTCATGTCTCTTCAATGTGATATAGAAATATTATACTTGTAGGTGTCTTCTTAGAATAAGTCAAAGTTTTATGTTAAATTTAAACAATTTATTGATAGCTCCATCACTGGAGTATGGATGGTTTGGTTGGATGACTATTCCGTATGAAAAGATGAATAGAACTGATTTACAATAAGCTCGCGTCGATAACGTAACACTAGCTATCTCAGCGTTTTATATAAATACAAAGTGAAATGATAACGTAGCCTTATGGCCGGAAGTCAGGTGATTCCGGTAGGGATCAATAGGTCAACTGCTTCCCACGGGAGGCGTTGTGACATGTTTACAAGACATACATAAATGTTTGTTCATGCAATGTGTCGGGAATTTCGAACTGATCATTCGAAAGTCCCGCCATTTAACTCCACAAACGTTACGTTAAATTGAGGGAAGGCTGGAAGATCTCGCGGGCGTTCAGACGAATGACTATGGTCTAATACGCGACGGTATTAGGGCCTAAAACTTAACCACCTGGTAGGGAAGGAGCGGGTGTTAAAGAAATTGAGTATTTGTGATTTATGAATCACGAATGTAACGTCATGTTACTATACCACGATGAAAATGTCTTATGTATGTGTTTAGAGCCAAGGACTCCCTAAGTTGGTGGATTACGGCAAATTATGGCCTTCAGCCGAATCTTTAAGCTCCCCCTTGTATTTAAAGTAAGACTTTAAACAGTTTCTTAGTCTTGTGGTAGATAAAGAAGCTTTAACCAACCCCTTATAAATTAATAAGGTAAGAATTCCCTCCCCTCTGCCAAGGACACTTTAGTTAGCGCGGGAAATCGTAGTTTTCGTCGAAGCTGCAGGAGCTACGATCGTCCTCTTTGCCTAATATCCCCCAAACAAGTAAGTTGTCTCTATTGTTACGTCTCTGCTCCTTGTATAACCAGATTGGTTTCCCCATAGTTTTTTGTAAGTGTGATGTGAGTTTTGTATCTGTACATATTTCGGTGATCCTTGTGATTGGGGATCAGATTCATTCACTAAATTACGGTAGAAAGCCTTGGTATGTAGTCTACCAAGGTATTTTGTTAAAATTGGGTGTATTTTGTTCTCTTTTTAAGTCCGATGTGGACTTAGTGTCCCACGAGCATGTGTAATTGTTTCGAGTGAGATATTTCATTTATTAAGCAGTGTAAATGTTTTAATATGTTATTCCCTTATCAAACTACTATTTTTGTAATAAAATTGTAAAGTGTAGCCGTATTTTGTTTGATTCCTGGACGGTTTTGGGAGGTTTACCTCTTCAAGGTCTTGTTATCCGCCCTAAACATCGGGCTTAGAACTAATCACATAATTGTCAAAGTAAAAATCACGACACAATGCTTTCCAAGCATTGCTTATCATGGTCTAGTTTCACATCCTGTTATGGCTTGTTGTTACAGTTACACTCCTAATTCGCCAATGACCCCTTGGGTCATGGGTTTATTGATGTATACATTACATATGCACTCTTTACCATGGATACCTGGGTAACTCCCATGGGTGCATTCTAGCAAATTGAGGATTGTTCTGTTGCATAACACAATTCATACAATTCCTTATATAAGATTCCACATCTTTATCTACACCTGGCCACCATACAAAAGTTCTTGCAATTGACTTTGGTCTTGCAATACCTTGGTGATCAGCATGTATTTCAGACAAAACCTTATTCTTCAGTGAATTAGAAATAACTACCCTTGAACCTCTCATTACTATTCCTTTTGTTACACTCAGTTCATACTATATCTCCTTATAGGGTTTACAATTTTCCTCTTTTCCACATAAGTCCCTACCTGTCATCAAACTCTCTAAAACCTTGCTAAGTACTGGGTCTCTCTTGCTACTGTGTGCTACATCTTTTGCTGTAATTGGTACATCATATACAGAAATTACCAGAATACTGTCATCATCTCTTCTGGAGCTTTGTCTACTGGTAATCTAGATAAAGCATCTGCATTGCCCATCTTTGATGTTGGACGGTATTCTATATCATAGTGGTACGTGGCTAACGTAATTGCCCAACGTTGTAGTCTTGCAGCTCCCAACGTAGGTAAACTTGCTTTTGGACCCAATATTGCTAATAAAGGTTTATGATCTGTAACAAGTGTGAACTTTTTCCTACCATAAAGATACATATGAAGTTTCTTAACTCCATACACTAATGCTAAACCTTCTTTTTCTATTTGAGAGTAATTCCTTTCTGCCTTGTTCAATACTCTTGAAGTGAATGCAATTGGTTTTTCTGTTCCATCTGTGTTGCGACCTCGGGTGAGGCCGTGGTGCAAGATCTTTAAAGCACTCGGAAAGAGAGGTCAGTGTTTTTAAATGCTCAATGAAAAAGAGTAAATGGAAATGAAAACACGAGAAAAACTTAACAATGTTTAATATACACGTAAAACAACAAATTAAAATTAACATAACAAACAAACATCAGTCAGCCTTGTGACAACAGGACCAAAAATCACGTCCTGAGAATAAACATCCAAAAGGATGACCTAACCTTGTGGAGGATTTATTTTTGTATTATTTTTATTTATGTTTTTTGCCAAATCCTGAGAGAGAGAGAGAGAGAGAGAGAGAGAGAGAGAGAGAGAGAGAGAGAGAGAGAGAGAGAGAGAGAGAGAGAGAGAGTGTGAGAGAGAGAGAGAGAGAGAGAGAGAGAGAGAGAGAGAGAGAGAGAAGTAGTTAGTGTATCGATTGTTTGTGGTGAGAAAGACTGTTGGTATAAATGAGATTGTTTGTTTATGTTTTTAGATAGGTTATGACAGTGGTGAATGTCTTGAGTGAATGCTTATTTTGATTTGACTGCAGCTTAAGGCAGTGCGTGTGTGAATGCTGGATTAACTTCATTATTATTTTACCAGCGTGGAAGTGTTGATTGATTTTCTGAGTAAGTACAGTTTTGTTTATCTTTGCTTGTCATGATTGTGAATGATAGGAACAATTTATTATTTATCTTTGATTATAGTGCGATAGTTTAGTTAGCTAGAAGTGTTCGTAAGTGTTTTTCTTTTTTATTTTGGCAGGCTGTGATTCCTCCTTTAGGGAGTTATTTTGAAAGTGGATTTATTGATTGTTGACGAATTGGCTTGTAATAAGGAATTTGATACGACTACTCTGATTTGTACAATTGTTGATGACCCGGACCAAATCAAATTCAGATTGCTGTTAATGATGATGATGATGATGATGATGGTGATGATGGTGGTGCTAATAATAACCACGACCCCAATCAGGGAAGTAGTTGTGGCAAATTGCCACCCAGTGAACTGTTATACACAGAGTTGTGTTAGTGTAGCGTAAAGACAGTCCGGTTTGTGTGTGGCGACAGTGTTGTTGTCCCATATTATTTATAAAAGATAATTTATATATATATTTATTTTTGGTGTTGGTGGTGTGAGGTTAATGTTAAGTTTTGATAGTTTTATTTGGTTTATTTGAATGGTGTTTATTGTATATTTAGTGTTAAGTCTTTGGATGCAGTTGACTCTAGTTTTAAGTGTTAGTTTTTTTGAGAATATAGTATTAAGGTTATGTTTTGTTTATTTTGTCCTTTTTGTCTAAGAGTCTGGTTTTAGATTACGTAAGGGGAAAGTTTGTGTTGTGGGACAATTGTCAGTTAGAGTGATTCAAGGTTGTGGGGGTTGTTTTGCAACATCCCACCACAAACTCTATAATATAAATCCCCAAGACAGATGAATAAATAAACAACATAAACAATAAATCAGGGGCCCATATTTAGAAAACTTACCTATTACTAAATAAGGTTAGGAAGGAAGGAGGAGAGCACAGTGAGGAAAGACTTAAACTCCTACCTATATTATAAAGCTAAACCTTATACAGTAATCACAAATTTCAACAAAAACCATTCTCCATACGAAAATAAACTAATCAAGTTATATATATACATATATAAATGTTACAAAAGAAAACCAAACTTTCCAATTACAGAAAGAACAAAGTATTATTTACAACACTGCGGGCGTTTCCAGGTGCTAGGCTTATATTTAAAGCCTCAGGGAACTCTGGCGTAGATACCAGGCAAAACAAACAGTTACACATCAAAGCACCGCCTTCAGAGGGAGTACTGGAGAACAGGTAAGCACGAGGCATAGGCACAGCAACGTCCTCTCAAAAATAAAATGGATAGAAAATTATTACCTGGACTCAGTCTCCCAACATGCCTCCTATCGAGCTCCCCACACACCTGCACTGACGAAAAGACGTGCTGCAGAGGTGCCCCTCCTGCGTCCACTCGACCGGGAACAAATCCTGGACAACAGCCTGAGCCCGCAGGAAGTCCACACCCAACACTAGCCAAGTCAAGGCTGAAAAGCTCAGATACACCGGGGGGTGGCAGTTCCTGCGCAAACAACCCCAAAGGTAATTCTGAAGATCCAAGATGAGGTAATCCAAATAACAGCTGTGGTATAAAGGTGTGGGAGGCATACAAGTCTAGCCCGAACTGTCTTTATCCTTCTCTCCTGGCGAGGAAGAAAAAATTCTCCCCTATGACGACAGCATAAACAAACTGACGGAGAAACTGCTAGTCGAACTCCATAATCCTTGGCAGCTTTGATAAAGAATACAACAGGTGGCGTTAGTAATACATATCATAATTCTTACTACAATACTGGAGAGGACGCCAACAAATGTCTCTGGCAAAACTGCCTTAGAATTTAAGATTATTACGGTAATACCTAATAATCTGGCATTACATGAGATATTACTGCACATAAACCTATGTTTGATGCATCACATACTAATTTAACTGGTAAATCCCTTTTGATAATGTACTAGGAATGTAGGTGATGTTATTTCCTGCTTGATTCTTTCAAAAGATTCCTCCTGATAGTCTTTTGTCCACTTCCATTCTACACCCTTATTCAACAAATTATACAATGGATGTGCAATTGTAGACAAATTCTCAAGGAAATTCCCATAATATGTTACTAAACCTAAAAATGTTTGTAATTCTTTAACATTTTCTGGTACTTTTGTTGATTGTACAGCTTTAATCTTCTCTTTAGTTTTGTGAATACCCTTGCTATTTATTACAAAACCTAAGTATTCCACTGAATCAACTTCTAAAATACATTTGTTCTTATTTACTCTAATATTATATTCCTTCAACTTCTTCAGAACTGTTCACAATCTTTTTCTATGTTTTCTTGTGTCTTTACCAGCAATTAAAATATCATCTATAAAAATAAATACTCCTTGCATTCCTGAAAAAATCTTATCCATAGTTTGTTGCCATATAGCTGGACTACTTGTAACTCCATAAGGTAATCTCTTTGGCCTAAACAAACCTAAGGATGTATTTACTGTACATAATTCTTGTGAAGTTTCATCCATGAGAAGCTGTTGAAATGCTTGTCTTAAATCTAATTTAGAAAAAACACTGCATCCTGACATAGTTGCAAACATGTCTTTCGGATTTGGTAATGGATGTTGAGCTATTTGCAGTAGTGGATTCAACGTTACTTTTTAATCCCCACATAACCTAACCTGACCATTTTCCTTCATAATAGGTACTAATGGAGTAGCCCAATCTGAATATGTAACCCTTTCCCAGGAACCTTCATTTTCTAATCTCCTGATTTCTGTTTCAACTGCACTTTTCAATGCATACGGTACTGGTCTGGGAGCACAAAATCTAGGAGCACTGTCAGGTTTCAAAACTAAAATTGCCTTTGCGTTCTTTACTATACCTACTTTATCTTCAAATACGTCTTGAAACTCTATGATATTATCCACAAACATTTCATTTTTGTGTTCATCTTGTTTACCTGTAACCTTCAAAATACTAGGCCAATATAACTTGAAATATTGTAGCCAATCCAAACCTAGCAAAGTTTGTCCTTTACCTTTTACTACTGTTAATGATATTCTCTCTAATTTCTGTCCCTTGTACTGTACTTCTACGTTCGAAGCACCTATTACCTGAATATCAAACCCATTATAACATTTCAAAACTCTACTTGTACCTTCTAATAACAAATTAGGAATGCTTTTAGCTGTTTTCCCAGACATAATTAATACATCGGTTGCTGTGCCAACCTGTATCAAAATTGGTTTACCATTTATGATTACTTCTACCATGATATGCTTCTTTGCATTTTTATTGACAGAATTTATGTGAAACGCAAAATCAGTTTCTGACTTATCCTGATTCTTATGAACATTTTCCGCATTATTTTCTTGATCAATAGTATCAACTGTAGCATTTATTTTCTTTTTGCGTACTGTTTAGGGAATCTACAAGCAGTTGCAAAATGACCCATCTTTCTTCAATTCTGGCATGTCTGTCCAGTAGCAGGGCATTTCTTTGCTTCGTATGCAAGATGATCAGTTTTACCACACCTATAACACTTGGGTTTTTCCTCTTGTTTTTGTGTATAGGCCTGACTCTGCTATTTATGAACATTAGTGTTAGGCACTTTTCTATGACTAGGCTTTGACATATTCCTTCTCTGATTCTCATTGTTTTTCCACTTGGAACCTATTGTATTAATTTAAGAATTTTCCATTTTATTGCTTGTAGAACTACCTATTATGTTACTTAGCCTATTTGATGTTTCTAAAGCTCTGCCTATTACCAATACATTTTTCTAATGTTAAATCTTTATCTTGCAATAATTTCTTTTTTAGCTCTTGTGATGTGCAATGTGTAATAACTTGATCTATGATAACATTTTCTAACTCTAGAAATTCACATGAAACCGCTAAATTCTTTAGTGTAGTCACAAATGCATCTGAACTTTAATTTTATTTTCTTATATGCATGTGCTGTAAATTGATACCTTTCAAAAAATGTATTGACCTGAGGAGCAAAATATGTGGTAAGAGCCTTAATTGCTGCCTTACTTGTATCATCTGTAGGCTGCAAAGTCTTAAACACTTCCCGAACTTCTCTACCTGCTGTATGAAGTAATAATGCCTTCTTTTGGGCATCCTTCATATACCCTAAGGCTTCTAAATAAATCTTAAATTCCTCACACCACTGTTGCCATCGTGTTGCAACAGAATTGGGTTCAGCTGTGATGCTAAATCGTTCAGGATGTTCAATGTCAAATAGCATTTTGAGTGCTTACCTTGCTTGGGTTAGGCTACTGTTCTAAAGTCACCTTGTAACTTCCTACCTTTTTTGTATCCTACCCAATTTTAAAATTCACTTTGTTTTCTTGTTTTGTTTGCTTGTGTTTGATGAAATTCGGGTTGGTTGGCTGCATGGGAAATCTTCATTGGCCCTTTTCTCCTGCTTCTCTTGCAATAAATTTTTCTTCTGCTTTTCTATGATTTCTGCGTGTATTCGTCCTCCTGTCGTCGGCAATATTAAGAAGGTTGTAAATCGTCTGGTGATTTCAGCATATTACTCACCTGAAAATGAGCAAATAATTATTAGTAATTATCCATGAGTTATTGATGTTGTTTGTCCCTTCCGATGTCGGCAATGTTAAGTAGGTTGTAAATCGTCTGATGATTTCAGCATATTACTTACCTGAAAACGAGCGAATAATCATTAGTAATTATCTATGAGTTATTGATGCTTTTTGTCCCTTCCGATGTCGCCAATTTTTCTCGGTGGGGTTTAATGAGACGTTGGTATTCTTGAAATACATTTAATGGACTTGTGATTACATTGATCTGTGACAACCAACTCCTAACTGAGCGTCGAGCGTCTCATAAACAAATATAAAAAACCAAAACATTTGATCGAACATAAGAGCATCGCTCTCAAAAGACATCCTACTGCAATACAAAAGTAAGAAGAATCACATCCTATCTTTGAGGTAATTAATAAATGCTTGAATCCTAATATCAAAATACATCACTTCAGTTATGTACAAAGCATAACATGTTTTATCAATGCAATATGATACAATGTTGCACATTACATGTAACATTTGAAGTAATATAGTACATTATTATAATAATACATAACACCAAGGAACAACTCTTAAGCTTGTGATCTCTTCAAGGAGAAATCGGTGGCTCTTGTGGTGTGCTATGTATCAGTCATACTCCAAATTCAGCATGCCAGCCTTACGTGTCCTTGATCCATCTGCTACTACCTACTTGTGTGAGGCGTGGTTTTCAACTCTTGTCTGTATAAAACGAAGAGAAGAAACAGATTTGATGTCAGGGATGACATGAGACTGGCTCTTATAAACTCTCGATTATGAATTTCCAGGCTTGCTGCTCCAATGCAACATCATGCACCCCACTATGTGGGTTTGAAACCTGTGGAACTCTATGTATATTGACAATATTGCAAGAATGAGTATGCTCCTTTTGTAAATCAGATACTTAGTTTGCCAATGAATAATTACACAATACTAAATGTTCTTTTTTTTTATTTTTAGGTTTGCTTATTGTGGAAAACTGTCTGTTTTATCCCTGGTATCACCAGCTTGATTTTTATTTTATTCTTTTATTTCTATTTTCTGTTAAGGAGAGAGAAAGAAATGGTATCTTCAAAAAATCATTCAATAGTTTTTTGATTGTTTATTGGTAAACTAAGCCACACCATTGATCAATTCAATATAATCAATATACATAGTTTTCCATAGCTATCAAACCTAAAAAAATATTTAATGATTGTGTAATATTTTATTGGCAAACTAAATCACAGCATCGATCAAGCATCAATTCACACAGAGAGACTAACAATACTTGCAATATTATTAATATTGCAAGAATTATTTGCCTCATTTTGTGAATGAATGTTTGATAAATGTTGTGATTTAGTTTGCTAAAAATACATTACAAAATTATTGAATGATTTTTTCAAACATACCATTTCTTTCTCTCTCCTTAAAAAAAGAAAGTAAAAAAATCAAGCTGGGGATAGTAGGGGATCGTGGGGTTTTCAAAGTTTTGAGTAAGGGGTCCTGAGTGCAAAAACGTTGGGAACGATTGGCCTGAAGCCATTCCCATGGAAACTGCAACGTTGGCCTTACTCTCAGGATGAATAGCGAGATTTTTATCTCCAAGCATATTACTTCCGACAGGGGTACTTCTTTCACCTCTTAAATATGGATATCATTAGCAAATCTGGATATCATCCTTCATTAGGTAACCTCACATGCTCCCTAGAAATTTATAGTAGATCCTAAGTATCTAAATTGTTCTACCTGTTTTATAACTCCTCCTCTACTCTTACGTATGGCTATGCTGTACCTACCTTCCTTACTGTTAGTCATGGCTTCAGTCTTATCCACATTCACCTTCAAACCACCTTTTCTAAAGTTTCTGGCCACTCTGCCACCCAACTCTGTAATTCTTCCTCATTTTCTGCAGTAATCACCAAATCATCAGCATATAGTAACTCCCACAACTATGCATTTCTGTTCCCTTCATTTAAAACATTTAAGACCAACAAAAATGAATACGGGCTTAATGGTGACCCTTGTTGTAATCCAACATCAACTTCAAAGGTTTCTGTCTCTCAAACAGCTGTTATTACCTTTTTTTTTTTTTTTTTTTTTTTTTTTTTTTTTTTTTTTTTTTTTTTGTAAATCATCTCTACCAGTCTAACGAACTTCTCCGGAACTTTCCTCTTCCTCATGCACCAAAACATCCCCTTTCTTGGTATTCTGTTATAAACCTTCTCTAAGTCTACAAAAGCACAAAAGAATTTCTGGTTTCCTTCTAGTCTCTTTCCCTGTAAATGCCTTACTATAAGGATGGCCTCCATAGTACCTCTCATTTATGAATCTATAATGTTTTTCACAATTTTCACAATCTCTCTCTCTCTCTCTCTCTCTCTCTCTCTCTCTCTCTCTCTCTCTCTCTCTCTCTCTCTCGTCTAGTACTTTCTCTAACACTTTCAAACCATACTTAGCCAGTTTAACTCCCCTGTAGTTATCTTTCTGCTTAAATATAGATATCATTAGACTCTCATCGCAGTCTTTAGGCATTATTTCCTCAATAAATCCAGCATCCATTCTTCCCTCTCTGTAGTTAGTATCTTGACCATTTCATTTTGAAACTATGATGGGCCTAGTGTTTTACTATTCTTCATTCTATTCAATACCTGCTTCACCTCTGTCCCTGTATCTTCATATATGGCAACTCCACCCATTGTGCATTGCTATCATTGTGCTTAATGACAGAAGAAATTTGGGCAATATAACTAAATAGAGAGTTTTAAAATTCTTCGTTTAAGGGACTTTTTATTACTATTATTATTTCTATTATTATAATTATTATTATTGTGGTTGTTGTTGGTGTTGTTGTTGTTGTTGTTGTTGTTGTTTTCAAGAACTAAAAGCTAAGAAATTCTCTATGTGAATTTGGTGAAAATTTTGCTGATTCATTATGCGTAAATATTTACAAGGCTTTTTTCCTCCAGATTTCAAAAACTATCGTAAATTAGAAGTATCAGGCCTTTAATTTGTTATATTGATTAAGCTGTGAATGTGCGACTGCAGCTTTTAGATGTCAGTAATTTTATCTGTTTATAAGGAAACTGAAAATAATAGGTAGAGACTTAAAGATGAGGCGTTATATCCACTGAACGTTTATGATCTTGACCTTTTCATTGTCATGGTTAGTTGCAAGGCAAAACGTTCTTTAGATTCAATTTTGTTAAAACGTGGTTGGGAAGTACTTTTAGTTAATTATCAACCTCCCAAACCACCACATATTTTGCCTTGACCTACTTTTGAAAGTCACAGATTAATTCAAAGTGCAAAAATCTCAGTTTTTTTCTGATCACCAAACACTTTGATAGATTAAATGTATCTAGTCTTCGAAATATTTGTCATCGATGGTGATGGTGATGATGATGATGATGTTCTTATAGTCGAATGGCAGTTTTGGAGAGTGGGGTAAGTTTTACCCCTCCCCCAGTTGGCAGAAAGCTGGTTGGCTCTTTAAGGCCTTCAGAATCCAGTTAGTCTCACAATTACGACAGTTACCGGTTTTATCATTATTTTCTTGTAAAATATCTAATTGGTCATATGCAACATCAAGGACATTGCAATGCAATTGCCTTATATTCCGTAGGTTGAAATATTTTTGCCATTCAACCATGTCCATAAACGATTTTTTTTAAATTTTATTTTTTTATTTTTATTTCTTTAGTTTTAAACTATTTAGTCAGTGATGGTTGAATATGTATATTTCAAGTTATTTTTTCTGTGATTTCGGGGACTTGAAACAAATGATAAAAATTAAGATAAATACTTTATTTCCACGATAAAATTGGTTGATTGGTTATGGCTATATGTCGTTGACTGAATATAACGTCTTTGCCCTTTCTTACCTGAAGTAATATCTACAAGGAAGCTTTTGTGGTTATAGCTATTTGGATATAAAAGAAAACTTCTCAATGTTTATTGGTAAAATTTGAAATATGAGAAAGTCATTATTATTTCAGATGTGGAATCATCCAACGGTTGATTAGGAAATTCGACTTCTGCAAAAAGTCAAAATAATTTTTAATTTTTTGTTATTACATTCATTAATTCATATGAGACCGAACTAATATAAGTTTCATGATTTGGTAATTATATTTCATAATTGGTAATCTCTTATCTAAGCCTAAACACAGTCTGAATAGATCCCAATATGTTTTACACCTGTTAATAAATGTGTAATACTTTTAGGTTTAAACTGATAACGATTTCATGCAAAGTTGAGACGTACCTTTTATCCATTAAATGCTTCTATTTCCCCAAAATGCGACATTACAAAAGAAGCTTCAATTAATAGTGAGGAGAGTTCGAATGGTACAAGGATGTCCTTACTGTGCACAGGTGTCGCTGTGAGTACGTTGCCATCATATAAATCATCCCAGTACAACTACGTTTTCAAAGTGTAAACAAGTTCCTGTTCTATATATATATATATATATATATATATATATATATATATATATATAGATGATTAGATAGATAGGTGAATAGATAGATAGATATTGATAGGTTTAACCATTTGTACATGATTGATACGTCTAATTCCTTAAAAGATTAGTGATATAATATTTGGTTCATTGAACTTAACATGCCAAATAACATTCAGAATTCAAATATAGGTTTTTCCATATTAGTTTTGAGAGAGAGAGAGAGAGAGAGAGAGAGAGAGAGAGAGAGAGAGAGAGAGAGAGAGAGAGAGAGAGAGGACAAGATACCATGATCCATATACCCAATATTACCCTTACCCCTTCCCCCCTCCCCCCTCTCGTATCATCCCTCACCTTCCCTCTCCTCCCCCTAGTATCATCCCTTAACTTCCCCCCTCCCCACTCTCGTATCATCCCTTACCTTCTCCCCCTCCCGTATCATCCCTCACCTTCCCCCCTCCCCAATCTCGTATCATCCCTCACCTTCCCCCCTCCCCCTCTTGTATCATTCTTACCTTCCCCCCTCCCTACCCTCGTATCAGACCTCACCTTCTCCCTCCTCCCTCTCGTATCATCCCTCATCTTCCCCCCTCCCACCTCGCGTATCATCCCTCCTTCTCCCCCCTCCCCCTCTCGTATCATCCCTAACCTTCCCCCCTCCCCACCCTCGTATCATCCCTCACCTTCCCCCCCCCCCTCTCGTATCATCCCTCGCTCTCCCCCCTCCCCCTCTCGTATCATCCCTAACCTTCCCCCCTCCCCACCCTCGTATCATCCCTCACCTTCCCCCCTCCCCCTCTCGTATCATCCCTTACCTTCGCCCCTCCCCACCCTCGTATTAGACCTCACCTTCCCCCTCCTCCCTCTCGTATCATCCCTCGCTCTCCCCCCCTCTCCCTCTCGTATCATCCCTCACCTTCCCGGCTCCCCCTCTCTATCAACCTACCTTTTATCCGCCACCATTCTCCCCTTTCCTTATCCCAAACCCATTACCCTTTTTTTGTTTCTTCTTATAGTCAGTAAAAGGTTTGTTAAGAGGACTTTCAGTAATGCTCTCTCTCTCTCTCTCTCTCTCTCTCTCTCTCTCTCTCTCTCTCTCTCTCTCTCTCTCTCTCAGATACAAGTTGAAAAATTTTTCATTTTGGAATGGGATCTGCTTCAAATGTAAAAAACGTTTTCTTTACCAATATGTTAAATATAACTATTTAAATATATTTAAATCAGAGTAAAAAAAAAACTATGATTTCAATGAAAATTAAATATACTGTAATCAAAATGGTTCAAGAGTAAAATATCTGATGATATAATCGTATATAAAAACAAGTAATACATATATATATATATATATATATATATATATATATATATAATGTATATGTAATAAATGAAATAATTAATTATTACATGTTTAAAACACATGACGTAATATGTCATTGTGGATGAAGATGCTAGCGTGAGATTTGCTGTAGTCATATAAAATCATAACAGGATGTATTTTGCATCCCTCGGCAATGTAACATTTTTCTGAAGCATCAACACAAATGCATACCGTGTGAAAGATTGTGTCGTCACCGGATGCAGGTGTCTTTCGAGAGACGAATGTAAAGTTTACATATTGTGTTTAAATGCTGAGACAACTAAACATACGATATCTGTGATATCAATAATTTAGGCAGTTCATATCTTTACTTCACCTGAATTGGTCATGCGACCAAACCAGCTACACTCCTGTGAGGGAGATGTTTAACACTGTTGTTTTTAGAGAATAAACCATTTTAAAGTTACAATGATGAACTTTATTTCAAGACTCAACATCTCAAACAACACATACTCAATGTGTGTTAATAACAGTAGCACACTAATATATATACATAAACTGTATGTACTGTATATAACGGAAGAAGAAAGAAAATATGATGTAATTGTAGATAAAAAGCATGGGAAAAGTCTCTATCCTGTTCTGGTCCTGGAGAAAGTCAAACACCTGTGTACCATTGCCATCTGTTACTGTAATTAGAGTTGATATGTTATATCAACTATTACATAACTATGCAGAAAGAAAGAAGAATAGCAATTAAACAATTATGGAAAGAGTGAAAGTAAAGTCATCTTGTTGATGATAATAATAAATAGAATAGATAAAATTAATAAGCTTAACTCTTTCCATAATTGTTTAATTGCTATTCCTCTTTCTCTATATTTATGTAAAAGTTGATATAACTTGTCAATTCTGATTACATTATTTGTCTAAATTCTGTTTTTAACAGAAAAACTCATACTGGTTAATGTATATTAAAGTATGGTTTCATTTCACATTGATCAAGTTTAATACTATAAAATTCCCTTATTAGACTGAAACAAATAATCAGCACCTGCAAATAAGTGGTACTAAAAAAAAAAAAAAAAGGAAAAAAAAAAACAATAAGAATAAAGAAGATAGATTTAAATAAAAAAAATCTGATTAAATGAAATAAATCTATTTTTTTACATCATGTTTTTTTTTTTTTTCTTTTTTAACTCGGGGTAGAATTAATGCTTAAAACCTCTGCCACCTAAGTTGGATGGAGATTATATTTTACCCCCTTGTTTGTATGTTTGTTTGTCTGTGTGTTGGTTAGTGAACATCTTTCTAGCTACAATTTCAATCGTAGAGTAATGAAACTTAGAGGGATTAATTTCTATGTAAAAAGCTAGAAATGATAAAATTTGGAAGGTTAAGGTCAAAGGTCACGGTCACGATCAAGCAAAATATCCAATTCACGTAACCAGCCATAAGTTTGGACATCGTTGTCACAAAGACTTCAAACTTGGTTCACATTCGATTGTATAAAAATCCCCGCCAATTAATACATGTTAAAGTCGAAGGTCAAGGTTGAGTCAGACGTCAAGCACCGAAAAAGGGTCAAATTCCGGTCATCAACCCTACAGTCGCAATTTTAATAATAAAGTAATGAAACTTGCAGGGATTTTAAACTGTTATGTAAAGAGCTGGAAATTATTAAATTTTGGAAGGTCAAAGGTCAAGTTCTCAGACGAGTAAAATGTCCATAGCACGCAATCAGCCTTAGGTCTGGACATCCATGTCACAGAGACTTCAAACTTGGTTCATACATGAGTGTATAAAATCCCCGGCAATTAATACATGTCAAGGTCGAAGATCAAGGTCAAGGTTGTGTATCAACAAATGAGGATAGACTTAAAGCAGCAATCCGTGCCATCTCCAAGCACCATATCATATTCCTCAACGAGAAAAAAATTCTACTTCAGGTTCATTACCCAGGAATATTTTCAGAAATTTATTTCTAAATTTATACCCCATTTCATAAGTTTTACAGATCTAGAAATTAGTACCAGTATTTTTCCTCAAAGAAAAAAGTTCTTCAGTTATAGAAAATATCTTCCTGGCTTTGACATTGCTCACTTTGGAATTTTAAGTTTCTTGGTTATTAAATAAATCTCAGTCACAATTGATTTCAAAGGGGTAGTTTTTACTTGATACCGAAACGACAAAATATTCAAGATTAAATAAATTTTCACACCATTTAAAGTACATGCATATTTCTTGTTTACTCAGATCACAATTTTATACAAGATATAATGTCCTCATCCTTTTGGCGTCCATAAAAAGGACTTTTTCAAAAAAAAAAAAAAAAAAAAAAAAAAAAAAAAAAAAAAAAAAAAAAAAAAAAAAAAAAAAAAAAAAAAAAAAGAATGATGGAAACGTTCGCTGGCCTACAAGTTCCCAGGCAGTCCTTGTAATCTGCCATTCCCTTAGCACAGAAGGAACTGGAAATATTCAGAGAATAACAGGCAGGAGGAGGGGTGAACAATTTTCCGCCAAAAGTGATAGCAGCGATCAAACTTTAGAGGCTGCCCAGTACCCAACCGTCGAAAAGGCAGAGGTCCGAGAAGTGGAAATGTTGAGGTTGCCAGTTGTTGGAACTGTGGGGGAAGGGGGCAATTACCGTCTCTATGCCCCTGTGACGAACAGTGGCGGTATTTTGGATGCTATGCCACCAACCATCTTCTGGACAGCTGTCCAAGAAACCACGTCGCCCCTGCACCAACAAGAGGAAGGGTTAGACGACGCGGAAACGGGATCAATTATCCTTAGGGCCGTGCGTGAAACCTCGCATGACTGGGGACAGTAGTGCCAAGTAGTCAGCCAGCATTCCCCGCCCCAGAGTCGAAGCAAAACAGTCAATTACCCAGCCAGCAGTAAGGGATACACCCTTGTCAGCGAGTGCTCTTTCCCAGGCATGTCTAAGCCGGTTGAAGGGGTGGAGGAGCCATCCCTCACCGCCACTCACGTGCATGGGAGTAGGAATGCTGTTCCAATTCTTAAAATAGCACTGGGAACGTTTGTGCAATGAGCTTCGATTGATTCCGATGCCAGAGTATTTTTTATGGAAGAACACCTAGTGACTGACACCATCCAAGCATCGAAGGAGTGCCTGTTATTGAACACAGGTGGTGGTCACGATCTGGTAACCCGACATATCGTCAGACAATGATACAACCTTTAGGGTCGAGAAGTGGTCCATGTTTTCTATGTCTTTCCGATACTAAATATGAGATATTTCAATTATTCTCACTATTGATTTCATCAGGGAAAAGAAAGTGAGCATCCAGGGGCCCGATAGGGATGGGCTAGAGGTGAGGTGAAAGTGGGTTCAGGGGAAGAGAAAGAGATACTTGTTATGGGGACTCAATTCCTCCCTCCACACTCTACTCTTTATCAGTGGCACTCGTACAGGAAATGCGTGAAGGCGACCTAGTTTATGTTAAAGACACATCAAAAGTGGCTAGATTATATGTCCTCCAGAAATCACCCCTCATCGAAGGAAAGGTCAAAATTCCCTTTATAAATGTAAGTACCCAGTGGCTCTACTAAGGCACTCAGTCAGTCTGCCACCTTGAGTTAAGTTTGCTTGTAACAACCAACAGACGCTGGAAGCTTTTTCTTTTGATGGTGAAAGTCTCGGTGGGGACGGGCTGAGAAAGCGACGTCAAACAGCTGTTGGAGCGACCCCAATTATTCATCACAAAAGAGTCTGGAATAGTATAGAGAAATTTGCAGACGTAATTACAGTTAGAAATGAACCCCCAAGAAGAATCAATAAGTTACCATTTAATACCAAGACTAGCAGTCACCTGGAAATTCGTTCCAAACCTTATAGGACTCCCGTTTGTAATGTAGAGGCAAATGAAAAAGAATTTATAAATCAAAAGAACAAGATATGATTCGAGAAAGAAAGTCCCCCTGGAGCTCTTCAATTGTGAGGATTTGTAAGAAAGATGACTCTCTCCGAGTATATGTACATTATAGGAGGATAAATGCTGTTGCCTAAGATAATGCATACCACTTGCCCTCCACCAAGAAACTGATCTGTAAAGGTCAAGGAAAACAGGTATTTTTATGCGTTACATTCAAAGCCTGAATATCATTAAATTCCCTGAAATGACAAAAGTAAAGAGAAAATGGCCTTTATAGCAAATGATCAATTGTTTGAATATAATTATCTCCCTTTCAAGTTGAAAAAAGCTCCTGCCAATTTTTCTGGTGTGATGATGTCCGTACTATCTCCATTATCAGGGCACAGTGTCTTTGTCTATTTAGATGACATAACAGTAATTGGGGCTATGGCAGACAAGCCTGAAATATTTTTATATAATTGTATGAAGCCTTTAGACATCCGGGAATGAAGATCAATTTAGACAAATGTAAATTTTTCAACAAGAAGTAGAATTTCTGGGGCACATAGTAACACTCAAAGGCCTTACACCTTGTGCCGATAAAGTAACTGTAGTTAAAGAATTCCCAGTGCCAAAAAATGCAAAGGAAGTAGCCAGCTTTCTCTGGCTCCCAAGGTATTACCTTAAGTTTTTACAGAACTTTAGTAACATAACCCAATCGCTAGATTCATTGAGGAAGCAGCAAGAATTTCAGTGGGAAGCAAAAAAGAAAACTGCCTTTTAGACACTAAAGAATGCACTCATGAGCGAAGAACATATGGCTTAACCAAGGTTCTACTGGCCTATTTTGGGAACATCCTACGTGAGTCAGATTGCAGAGTCATTTCTCAGGTAGATGGTAACGACAATGAGAGTGCTATTTGTTTTGCTTCGCAGGCTTAAAAGGGACCAGAGGTTATGTACAGTACCTTCGATAGAGAGCCATTGGCATTTTTATGGATGATGGAGACACACAGCTACTTTTAGCTTGGGCATAAAGTCAAAATAAATATTGATCGTCGGCCATTACAGGATTTTTTCAATAAAGGGCAGTTAAATACTCGACAAGCTCGGTGAATTGAGAGGAGGTTAGAATTTGATGGGTGAATTTTAAGCATATTCCTGGGGGAACCAAGTAAGGTAGCAGACACTCTTTCCAAGAATGCCATAGCGGCAGTAACTACTAGGTCTGTAAAGCGGAAGGAACAATAACAAAGGAATTCAGGTTCAAGTAAACCTGTAGGTGAAGCACATGGAAAAGAGAGAGACGGAGCAAGAATTACCCGAAGAAAGCTAGTGATGTGAGTTCTGTAGAGGGAACTCAGCGTGCAGGCCCCGTTGATGAGTGTGGGGTTGATGTGGTGTGGCTGGAGTGTGGATGAGCTTATTATGGGACAAAAGTCCGAAGCTTGGATTGAATAGGTCAAGGATTGCGTGAGTGGTATGAATAGCAAGTTTTTGGATTTATTGCACATGCAATAAATCGAAGATGGTATCTAATTCTATAAATATGAGAAGACACCAAGTGACATCCGATCTTGCTTTATTCTTCCTTTCTCTTTGTTATAGAAAGCTATCAATGGAATTCACGTAAGTCCTTTTGCAGGACATGTAGGTATAAAATGGTCTCTGACAATGGTAAGCGAGTAAGTTTTGGGATAGGGATGAAGATAGACATTGTTAGATTTACTAATAAGTGCCATGTGTGTAACTCAATGAGGAACCTAAAACATGTGATACTGAAAACCAGAACATGGTGAGTGGTACCTGTTAAGTTTAATAGAATGTATATGGACGTCATAAATCTATTTCTCTCCAGGAACGAGCAGTTTAATTACGCCTGTGTGTTTGTTGATGCATTCACATGCTACACAAACATATGCAATGGTAGACAAAACCACAATTCTGTTACTTCCCTTAGAAAATTACTTCAAGGTTAGAAAGACATGAAAGTCAGATGGTGCCAGGTTAGGAGAATGGGGGGAGGAGTGCGCTTTTGTCTGGGCAATATACGAATTATGGACTGGGCCATTGTCTTGCAAGAGTAGGACTCTACTGGTCAGCGTCTTTTGAGTTTGATGAATTCATGCCATTTACACAGTGAAGCATAGCACGTCCCAGTCATTGTGGTATCCTTGGCCAGGAAATCCGTCATCACTACTCCGTGCTGGTTTCAAAAGATGGTAAGCAAGACCTTTCCTGCAGAGGGCTGCACTCTCGCCTTCTTTGGGGGTAGTGAATCGAAGTATTTCCACTGCATAAACTGAACTTTAGTCTCAGGATCATAGTGATAGACCCATGTTTCATCCTGTGTTAAGTCTGTCAAAAAGGCTTCCTGGTTTTGTTGGCACATGTCCAAAAGAAGCTTTGAGCAATCTACTCGTTCCTGCTACTGAAAAGGAGTAAGGATTTTAGGAATACAGCGTGCAGACACCTTATGCATGTGCAAATGATCCTGAATGATTTTTTTCCACAGACCCTAAGCTTATCTTCACAACTTGTGTGAAATGACAAAAAGTTATATGACAGTTTTCCAAAATGGGAGCCTCTACTTGGTGTATTTTCTCTCCATCAATGGCAGAATAGGCGCATTCTGGAACAGGTGCTGTTTCGACATCTGTTCGGCCCACACTTGAACTGGTGATGACAGAGTTTTACATCATGTGGTGGGGTAGCATCTCTATAAGTTAGTTTTCATTTCATCAAAAGTCTGTATTGACAACCTTTCAAATATACAAACCTGATCACTGCTCGGTACTCGACTGTGTCCATAGTCACCCCTTACTTCAATCTAACTCCTGTAAAAAGGAAGCATTATGAGTTCAGAGCTCCAAATAATAATGTGACCTACACACTAATGTACTAATGTATACGTGAAATTTCAGTCATATGTAAGAATCCTTAGTGGGTCAAAGGAACTCTTTAATGAACCTCCTCATATATATATATATATATATATATAAATATATGTATATATATATATATATATATATACATATATATATATATATATATATATATGTATATATATATATATATATACACATATGAACGCCTTTCGTGTATATATATATATATATATATACAGTCAGCGCGGATCGCTGTGTCCGGGTAGTGGGCCGGACACAGCGTTCCGCGCAAATCGGAGGCATGGGGTTTATCGGGGAAAAAATCGACTGGGACAAATTGACTAATTGGCATCTTTTTATACAAGTTAGCATCTACATATCAGCGTAGGTGGAAGCTAGCCAGTGTGTTTCCTGTAGTCGTGGAGTGAGGTTGTGTCAGGTTGAGAGGGCCGAGTTGCAATCGTTCTTTTGTGGGTTCGCGTGGCATTTTTGTGTATCAAACCCCCCCCCCTGTGATGTCTAGACCCCGTACAAGTCACGATGACATTGTTAGAGTGATAACCTGTCATAATTTAGGTCTGCAAACGAAGGAAATCGTGAAGAATACTGGCGTGAACGAGAGGACAGTGAGGCGCTTGGTGGCGGAGTACAAGGCAGGAGGTAGCGCCGAGGTCCCTTCTCACTCCCAGGCTGGTTCCCCTCCCCGGAAGATTCCTGATCATACTTTACATATATTAAAGCGAACCCTAGAAGAAAATCCAACATTAACGGCTAAGCAACTACAAGAACAGAACCCTAAATTGTTGAGCGACGTCAGTGTTCGTATGATTCAGGAAAACCTGTCGAAGCGCCTCGACTTCGAGAAAGTGATCGCGCGAAAGAAGCCCTCTTTAACTTTGAAACAAAGGCAGAGGAGGGTTGCTTTTTGCCAAGACATACAAGGATTGGACCTTGGAGCAGTGGCGTAGTGTCTTGTGGAGTGACGAAGCGACCTTTTGTGTGAGTGAGACGACCGGGAAAAAAGTGTGGCGGCGAAAGGGGTCAGATCCTCTTAAGCCTAATCTTACGGCCAAGACAGTTAAGCACCCAGCATCGCTTATGGTCTGGGGTTCGTTTGCCTACGGTGGTACCCCAAGCCTTGTTGTTTTGCCTAAAGGCATAACGGTTAATGCTGACCGCTATTTGAACATCTTAAAAGACAATTTAGCAGATTGTTTTGCGGCTACAGGAGCTGAAATTTTTCAGCAGGACGGTGCCCCTTGTCATAAGGCTAAAAGAGTGAAAAAGTGGCTGGAAAATAGCGAAGTGAACTATATTCCTGATTGGCCAGGTCAAAGTCCTGATATTTCGCCCGTTGAGAACCTTTGGGCGATAGTTAAAGCCCGCCTTCGTAAAGAAGTGACGACAAACGTGACACTTCTCGAGGCGGCGCTCCATAAGGTGTGGGCGGAAATACCAGCTGAAATACTCCAAAACCTCGCCGATAGTGTTCCTCGACGACTTTTGGAGGTCAAGAAGAGGAAAGGCTACCCTATAGACAAGTAGCAGGGATATTGGTGAGTGTTCAATTAAATTTTTATTGATTTATATTGTGTATTAGAGTAGATATGGGGGGGGGACCAAAATGAATGCACGGCGGATGCTGCCCGGACAGACCGACCCGCGCTGACTGTATATATATATATATATATATACATATATATATATATATATGTATATATATATATATATATATATATTTATATATACACATATGTATATATATATATATATATATAAGTAGATAGATAGATAAATAGACAGACATTTTAAAAACTTTTTTAGTTTTCTTTTTCATTTACTGCCTTCAGGGATAGTTATGAAGGCGGAGATGGAATTTTTTAGCGTTCCCCACTTGTGAAACTTCTACCGACAGCTGTTTAAGCCAATAACTTATGCCTTTTGTCAGGACACACGTACAGTGAAATATTTAGTCTCATATAGTGGCAATGCGCTCATGCAAATAAAAATAAGATATATATATATATATATATGTATGTATGTATCATATATATATGTATATATATATATATATATATGTTTGTGTATATATATATATATATATATACAGTATATATATAAACTGATTTATGGAAGACTGAAAAACTCCTCGCAGGATACGTAAAAGTGCTAAAATTTTAGCAAGTGCATTATAAAAGAAAATAATAATCTACAGTATATGGTAAATTTTTCCAGTCTGCCTTCGGTAAGTGCAAATTGAAATTCGGTGTTTTTATCTCGAACACGTTACTCACATTTCTCTGGCACTAAGAGAGTTCTCTACATATTCCTGGAACGCAAAACCTGACAAATGTTTACATTTGAAATGCTCACAGTGGTGTTCAGTCAATGACCTTAATATTACTGAATCGGAATGAGATCTGGTTATGATAATGTAAGTTGCAGTGTATTTTGCATTAAAAGATATAGGTTTTGTTATGATTTGCTTTTAAATATTATAGATTTTATTGATCCTAATTTTTTTAAGTATAATCTTTGATAGATTCTCTCTATTTGTAAGTAAAATAGAGTATTTGACATTTGTTTATAAATAGGGGTAGAGATACCAATAAGTACTCATCAGTCCAATATGTACACACTGGGCATTTAAATGTGTGCACAGAAAAAAACTCCACTTTGATATCCAATTTCTGTATTATATTAATCCCTCACCATTATTCTATATATAAGCAGGTCTCGAGGTTTTGCCCGCAAAACAAAATAGAAGAAAATGAAAAAAAAAAAAAAGGTTTCTTATGCTGTGTTCTTATACCATGGTTGATTTACGTGTACTATATGTTTTTATTTTTTCAGGTTGATTTTGTTACTGGAGACATAAGAAACAAGCATAAAATCTTTAGTAAAATAAAAAATAAGGTAAGAGGGATGGTCGTGCGTACCTACTAGACAAGGCCAAGACACACATCTCAAAAATAATATTGCCTTTCAGAGTCATAGGCCACAAAACACAACAATCTAAGGCTACCTCTTCAGCTGGACAAAATATGGGTTACTTTTCTATGAAAACCATTGGAGTAATATCCAGGTCAATTTAACCCAAGACTGGTCCAAATTGTACGCAGTGTGTGATGTCCTATATGTACGGGCGTAGGCTACGTATAATGCACCATACGCTGCGTACCTATTTGTAATCACACTTTTGCGTTATAAAAGATAGATAGACGAATACAATATGGAAAAACAATGTAGAAAGAAAATGAGTGAGGCTAAAACAAGTGAAAATCAGAAAATAAAAAGGTAGGTGCAACTAAGGAAATATGATTCAGCTATAATAGCAGATGCTTTAAATGATATAGAAAAGTAAGTTAGGTAGGAAAAATTATTGTAGCCCGTTTGATTTACTTAAATAAAGTGATCTAATTCAGTAATTACTACTGTAGTAATATTTATCAAGAATATGTCACTTCATTGCTTTTAGTTTTTATGGGTCACTTAACATCATTTACCTTATGCGGGAAACATAATTGCATTTAGTTTTCAACTGAATCACTACCTTAACGTTTATAAATGGCTGGTTTGGGTATGTCTATAAGATCTGCAGCAAATAAAAATGACATCACTCAGAGTACTCTTGGACACAAAAAAACTGGTCGCCGTGGAATGTGCACAATAAGAGGCCCTGAAACCCTTTTGACAAATGCAGAGGAGGAAGTATTTAGGAATTACATCAAGTAAGCCCGCAAACGTGCACATCCTGTGACAAAGCGAAATGTCTTGACAACAGTGACTGCTATTCTGAGTGAGGAACTAGAATTGGGCGTACAAAGACGAGTGCCTCCTTCATTCCAAGAAGAACACCCCCCCCCCCAAAAAAAAGGGTGGAAGCTATTTAAAAAGTACTTCCTCTACTGACATTCAGAACACCAGAGACCATATCTTCAGCATGAAGAACACATCTAAAGCTGTAATACATCAGCAGTTCCAAAATGCACTTGATTATTTTAAAGAAACTGATGCCATGGGTCACCCTGGAAGATCCTGCAAGAAACTTTAACATTGGTGAATGTGGGTTTTCTTTGTCTCCAAAGCAAGGAAACGTGATTACAGAAAAGGGAGAGAAGGTAGTTCATGAAGAATCATCATTATTTCAGAAAACTAACATAACTGTTGCAAGCATGGTTTGAACAAATGGCCAAATCCCCCCTGTATGATCAAATATGGCAGAGCAGTTTCCAATTACTCCAGACTTGATAACTGGTAAGAGTGAGAAGGGATATAAAACTCCCCAGACTCTACAAATTCCTTTGCAATGGGTTTAATGATTGGGTAATTACGAATAATGTTACCAGACCTGTTATAGTCTGGACGGATAGGCAAGAAAGTAGAAATAATTATCAATTAGCCAAAACATTTAATGAACTAGGCATCGTCCTTCAAGGTTTACCACCCAATACCACACATTTCATGCAGCCATTAGATGTCGATGTTTTTGGTCCTTTGAAAAAAGCATGGGCCAAGGAAAGTAACTTACAGATTGGGAAGTCAAACAAAAAGATGAAATAATATCCCAAGTTAGTTTTACCAAAGTCTTTTTTTTTTTTTTTTTTTTCTGTGTACCGAAGATGTCACACCAGAAAACATAAAGGCAGGATTTAGGAAATATGGCCTGGTGCCCCTCAATCCTGATGCCCCTGAATACTCTAAGGTGGAAGCTGTTGTATCCCAAAGAGAGCACGTTTCAACATTTTATGAAGGAATAGACCAAGGAGAGCTCAAGAAGGTCTCATGTCAGACTATACTTTAATCTACAGTAAATCGAGGATGTCAAACAACTATTGACACATGTGTAACAACAAGAGAAGAAAGGGAACACGTGTACAAGAGGAAAGGTTCACTATGTGGTTTAGTACTGCATTACAAAGGCTATGCACATGTATTACAGCATTCTTCAAGTGTGCCTTTTACTGCTACCTCTCCTCCAAAGGAGTTTCAAAAAGACCAGCTAGAACACCTCAATAAGGATTCCAGTCAAACACCGACTACCCCCTCCCCCAAAAGGTCTAAACGTAAACCATCCACAATAAGTCTAGCAATGATGACCCATAAATTCTTCCCAGAGAGGCAACCAGGCAAAGGGCCAAAGGTGATAAGAAATAGAATGGACAGAGTGTTTTCCATATCATCACTGAAAATGGTTAAGGGGTTTGAAAAAATAAAGGAAGCAAAAGAAAAGAAATAATCCAGCAAAAAGGACACTAAAACCAATGCGTAAGAAAGGTTCAATAACACAAGGAAAAAAGAAAAAAGTACAAATAGATGCAGATGATGAAGAGAGAGAGTACCAAAATCAGCAAGTAAGAAAGGTTCTGTAACACAGCAAAAGAGGAAACGAGTAGAAAACGATATAAGTGATAAATATGTGATACCTGAAGACAAAGAACTAACTGGAGATAGTAAGGCAGTAGCAGGCCCTTCCTATGCTAGTAGAACAAGTGAATCATCAAATAACGAAGTCTTGAGTTTGCATGATAGTTCAGATGAGAGCTTAGATTATGAAAGAGAAACCTTTTGCTTTTAACATTACCCTTGAGGAACCCAATGTAGATTCTTGGGTTGGATTGAAGTAGAAAAAGCAGCATCATCTAGCAAAGGTAGAAAGCCATCCCCATTTGAGGTCTACATTGCTAGAGTCATAAAGGTCGATGAAGGTGGGTATGAAGGGTCATTTCTGAAGAAAAATCTATTGATTTTTACAGAATGCCAGAAATTGACGGAGGGTCCTATCCACATCACCGAGACGAGATAGTTGTGCTAGAAAACCCAGAATAAGTATAGAGAAATCGTTTATATGGGTTTCCATTTCCATCTACTATAAAAACAATACTTATCTCCCACTTCGCAAAGTTAAAATGAAACTATAGTCTGAGATTTCCTAGTTCATTTTCAAGCAATCCAAAGAGTTTCAGTCATTATGTATATTATTTGTAACTACTAATATACATAACTATGCAAATATTTCTTTTAAATGTTCAATAAGAATGTTCTAGTAAAATAAAAGTTTGTTCATTTTTCATTCATAATCACTTTTGTTTGTGTAAAAAGTTAATCTCATATAGTTACTACGTGCATAATTAATGTAAAGGTGATACTTGAAAGAATATGATATCATAATACAGTAAAATGTTTTGTTAAAATAAAATCACAATAATTTTTTTTTCTGTCTGTACTCTCTACATTTTTCATATGTATAAGCCTTCCCCTACTCATACATTATCAAGTATATCTATTTTGTATAATGTATTAAGTTACTTAAACAATAAATTTCATTTACAAGACGGAAACATGTCAAACACATATTTTGCTTTTTCATTACTTTTTCCCCCATGGAAGTTGTGATAATGCAGTTGAAACTCTTCGAATCATACATGTGTAAATAAAGGAACGAATGAGGCCTAACATATCCAAAGGAGGCTTGTGTAACTAGAGCGTTATGAGTAAAAGAGTATCTAATAGACATGGGAGGGTACACATTGGCCACACCTTAATAATAGGTGCGCACCAAATTTAATGACCATTTTCTCAGCATGGCTTTGTAATATCTATAATCTCTTTCCATAACATAAAGCTACAACCATTTCTTCATAACCTGTATAAATATCATATTCATTAAACTATTTGTAAAACGGATATAGTCTGTAGAGTAAACAAATCCATGATTTTTTGAGTACCTATTGACAATTGTTCATTATTATGGTAGACTGCTAAAATTCTTTTTTATTTCAAAAATAAAGTTTAATGGTGCTAAAAGTTGGTCAACAAGTGCCTCACTTTCAATGGTATACGTTTCAGGAGAAATAGTATTCGTTATTTCTCTCATCTTATTTATATCTAAACTATCCTAATGCTGTTGCCGACTATTATAAAAACAAATTCTTAATGCTAGGTAAAAAATCATTACAGGAGATGAGATATCTTCTCGGCAGCAACTCAGATACAGCATTCTTTGCCAGTAAATCTTCCTTCTCATTCCAAGAGCAGTTTGGTTAGCTTCTAATACAGCCCAACACTGACCAGCATCACATTTGAGTCCATCCTCAGACAAAGGAAAATATCCCCAATGGCCCTTCATTCAGCCAAAAAAACTGGGCTACGTCAATCGTGCAAGAGCAAAGGTAGTGTGATGACCCGAGATAAGGTTGTGACTCAAAGGCAGGATGAAAACAACCGAGTTACTTTATTACAAAACATTCGTTTATATATACATAAACTCCAGGCAAAAAGGGGCATAAAAAACATAGCAGGAAATTTCATGTTCAACCGACCACCGTACCGGTTAGCGGTTAACGGTGAGAAAAACAGACATGTTATTTCAGGTCCTTATCAGTGCGAGGGGAGAGTGAAGATACAAGCATAATATATACGAAAAATGAAATGTCATTACTATGTACGATCGTGTGACACATGGTTGTTACATGGCTCCCCTAAAAATGACATACTATACATGTTAAATATGGCGCCCTGATCTAGAGAGGCTAACTGTAGGCGGGTTATCTGGCAGGAGATAAGCAGGTTTTAGATGATCAATGGAGACCCAGTCTTCTTTACCACGAATGTTTAGTAGGAAAGCTTTCAGACTGCGTCGGATCATAAGGAAAGGGCCCGTGTAAGTGGGCGTTAGCGGTGGCTTGCTAGTGTCGTTGCGTAGAAGGACGTGCGTTGCAGAGTTCTAATCTGTTGGTATGTGATGCTTCGCTGGGGGCTTGTAAGTCTGGCGGCATGGAGTAAATTTTCCAACGACATGACGTATGCGCTGGAGATTGTCGGAGGAGGTTGCAGAAGGAAAAAATTCGGCAGGGACGACCAACGGGTTGCCATACACCATTTCAGCTGCCGAGACGTCGAGGGCTTCTTTAGGAGTGGTTCTTAGTCCTAGGAGAACCCAGGGAAGCTGAGTAAACCAGTTGGATTCCTTGCAGCGGGACATCAAAGCTGCTTTGAGGGTGCGATGAAAACGTTCAACCATTCCATTGGCAACGGGGTTGTAGGCAGTTGTCTGATGTAGAGTGATGCCCATGAGATTCGCTAATGATGTCCACAATTGAGAGGTGAAAGTGGTACTCCTGTCAGAAGTAATATGCTCAGGGATACCAAATCTTGCAATTCATCCTAAGAGTAATGCAGATGAACATGAAGCGGATGTTACAGTTTCCATGGGAATGGCTTCACCCCAACGAGTGGAGCGGTCGATGACGGTAAACAGGTAACGATGTCCTTGTGATGTGGGTAGGGGGCCTACAACATCAACGTGAATGT
>NC_090766.1:31162971-31175471 GCF_036898095.1 Palaemon carinicauda | reverse complement strand
TGATCCAACGGCCCCCAGAGGGTGCATCCGTCGGAAGGCTCGCCTTCCTCTTCGCCCTAGAGGCCTTCCATCACCTGCGGTGAGGAGGCGCCTCTTTGGTTCAACGTCTTCAATGCAGTTCCCCGCAGAGAAACCTCTAGACCGATCATCCATCACGGCACCTGCAACCAATCTTGTGACTTCGGTCCTGGATCTCTCTGCAAATCGTTCACGATCTCCTTCGGTGGATGGTTGTCCTTTTCAAGGGCACGTCGACCATCCATCCAACAGACCTGCCGACCTTCCATTGCTGTTCCTGTATGGGCCTAATAAGGCTAAACCAAAGTGCGCTATTGCATGCCATCATGCGCACCTCGCACCCTGACCAGCTCTCACCGGCAGCTCATCAGTCCCCATCGCTTCGGCACACCACCCATCTTGCTCGCCCTTACAAAGGGCAGCAACCTTACGCACTTGCGTGCCAACCTGCCTCTATGCGCCATCAAGATCATCTGCGATCTCCTGCGCGACATGCACACCTACATGCACACACGCGCCAACAATCTCCTGCGCGCCAGCATTCTCCTGCATCTATGCGCCCTGCGCACACACGTCCTGCGCTCAAGCGCCATACGCCCATGGGCCCACGATCTCCTATGCGCCAGCGCCCACCTGTGCGCCAGTACTCATCTGCACGCCAGAGCTCACCTACGTGCCAGTTACCTGAGCGCCGTTCTCCTGCGCAAGAACGCTCTCCCGCGTACCAACATGTACGCCCCACATCACCTGCGCATCCGTGCTCTCCTGTGCGCCATCTTGCTCGCCAACCAACTTGTCAGCCAAAATCTGTGCGCCATCACTCTCCTGCACGCAAGTTCGTAGGTGAGGCAACTGCCTTGTTGCCCTCACCTGCACGCTAAGTTTTACCTGCGCGCCAGCGCTCGCTAGACCATGTGCGCTCACCTGCGCGCCATCTTTCTCTTGTGCGCACACACGAAGATGCGCGCCCTCTCTCTCCTACAGATGTGTGTTAACATTCTCTCGCGCGCCCGTGCGCACATCATGATTCTCATGTGCGCTCGCACGCTAGCTACTTCTTCTATGAACGAGCGCCAACACTCTCCTGCACGCCCGCTCGCTAATCATGATTCTACCGAGCGCCCGTACGTGCGCGAATACTCTCTCCCGCGCGCACGCTTGCCAACAGTCTCCCACGCGCGAGCACCAATATTCTCCCTCGCGCGAGCACCATTATTCTCCCCCTCTCGAGCGCCAATATTCTCCTGCGCGCGAGCATGCGCACCAACAAGAACATCATCCGGCAAGGTCGCCATCGCCTCATTCCCCTCCCCACAAGCGCATACCACCGCGCATGGTGGGAGAAGGGAAACATGCAGAGGGGTTGAGGATCCCTAAGCTATATCCTAAGGTGAACCCACCCATTTCAGTAACTCCTCCCAGGGAACCTTCAGTCCCTTTCCCTCAAGGGGTTATGTCTGACAGTGCATCTGTCAGCCAGCAGCTCTGGTTCAATGCCTTGTTCAGAGCCGTAACCCAGGCTTTCAAGCCTGTCCTGTCTGATTTAGGACATGGAACCATGGCTTCCTCTACCCCTTTGAAGAGGACAGGAGGAGTTCCGGATGCGGTCACTTCCCCAAGGGCGAAACTGAAACCACTCAGACCATCGAGGCAAGTTCCTCCTATTCCTCAGACTAACTCTCCATCCCTTTCGGATGAAGATCTCCCGTCACCTAGGGAACCACGCAAAGAGAGACTTTCCCCCATCACACCAATGGAGGAAATCTCTCTTCACGCTGAGAGTTCCTCTCAGTCTGAGAATAGAAGGGACATGCCACACTCATCGATGTTGGAGTCTTGCCTCCTTCCCCGGAAGGAATCTAAAGACTCCAAAACCATGCCAAAGTCCTCCACTAGGGCTAGGATGGAGCCAAACTCTCCCCAAGAAGAGCCTTTGGGGATAGATGGAGACTTCACTGCAAGTCCTACAACAGGAGGAGACCAGCAGGAGTCAGAATATGCATTCTGGCAGGTTCTGACTCTAATGAGGGTTCTCAACGGGCTTTCCGACCTAGAGATCCCCCCTCGAGAGGGCAAAGACACAGTCCTAGACCGCGTCTTTGGTATTCAAAAACCCTCTAAGATCAGTGCATCCGAGATGTCCTCCTCCAACCGTTCCGGTACCACGAACAAGCTCCTCTTAACTCCTCACGTACAGTAGAGGAGGTACTTCGAAATCCTGGAGGAGCCTAGTTCAGCTCTTCATCTTCACCACACGCTGGAAGAGCTAACCAGGAGAGTCCCTCTTGAGAGACTCTCCAACCGGCAGGTCTTGTTTTCGGCAGCCGAGATTCTCAACCAGTAGAAGGTCACGAAGTATGCTATGCAAGTTACTTTAAGGCTTGATATCTGGTTGGGGACCTTAGGTATCCTGATATGATCTGAGGATTTCTCCAAGGAACGTGACAGGAAAGCTATGGAAACCTTCCTTCCCTCAGGTACTCGCACGAGTTTCTTGCCCACCAAGTCTCGAACTTGTTGGCAAATACCATCTTGAAACGTCAGGATACAGTAGCTGAGAGATTCCACCAGAAGGTCCTAAGCATCAAGATCAATAGGCTCAGACATTCCTCCATAGAGGGGTCTCTTCTGTTTGAGCCTAAGGATGTGGAACATGCATTAACATCTAAGCCCTATAAACCTCCAGCACCACAGCAGTCCCGTCCAACCAAGACCGCAACGACGACAAAAACTGCAGCGAAGACAACGGTGTCTAAGCCCTTTCTTGTCAAAGACAGGAAAGTCAAAAAGTCCTCCAGGGGAGGTAAAAATAATAGAGGGAGCAGCCGAGGCCGCAAACGCTAGGATAGCCAGTCCCCCTGCATTTCCATTAGTGGGGGGATTCCTACAAAGTTGCGCAAACAGGTGGAAGGAACTCGGGCCTGATTCCTGGACAATCTCCGTGATCAGTCTAGGATATTGCATCCCGTTCATAACATCTCTACATCCCCTGACCAGGAATCCAGTGTCATTGAACTCCCTTGCATTGGGATGGGCAAGAGGGCAAGCCCTTCGGGCAGAAGTCCAGACCCTGTTGAAGAAGGGCAATCTCCAAGAGGTCCTCGACAGATCCCCAGGCTTCTTCAGTTGACTCTTTCTTGTAAAGAAGGCGTCTGGAGGCTGGAGACCAGTCATCGACCTATCAGCTCTGAACAAGTTTGTCAAACAAACTCCGTTCAGCATGGAAACGGCAGACACAGTCAGACTAGCAGTAAGACCGCAAGACTTCATGTGCACACTGAACCTGAAGGACACGTACTTCCAGATCCTAGTCCATCCGTCTTCAAGGAAGTACTTAAGATTCAGCCTAGACAACAGAATATACCAGTTCAAGGTGCTATGCTTAGGTGTTTCCACAGCACCACAAGTCTACACCAGAGTGTTCACCCTAGTGTCATCTTGGGCACACAGGATTGGCATCCGTCTCCTCCATTATTTGGACGACTGGCTAATCCCAGCAGACTCGTTGTCAACCCTTCTTCAACACTGAGAAAAACTTCTGAGACTTTGCCAGGATCTGAGGATCAAGGTAAATCTCGAGAAGTCCTCTCTGCTTCCCACTCAAAGACTGGTATACTTAGGCATGATTGTAGACACCATTATCCACAAAGCCTTCTTATCAGACGACAGGATAGCAAGGCTGAGAAAGTTCGCAAGACCTTTTCTCAGATGAGAAGATCTTCCAGCCCAATCGTGGCTACGTCTCCTTGGTCACCTTTCATCACTGGCCCATCTATTTCTCAATGGTCGCCCCAGGATGAGATCCCTCCAGTTGCGACTCAAGTCCCAGTGGAATCAAGCACACGACTCCCTGGACATCCAAATCCACATGGGACCTGCGGAACTAACAGACCTCCAGTGGTGGGTGACAGACGAGAATCTACGAAAGGGAGTGGATCTTCTCGTCCTTCCCCGGATTTGATGCTGTTTTCAGACGCTTCAAAAAAAGGGTGGGGGCCCACGTGCTGCACCACACGACCTCAGGCCTCTGATCAGAGTCAGAAAAGTATCTCCACATAAATCTCCTAGAGATGAAGGCCGTCTTTCTGGCCCTTCAACAGTTCCAACAGTTCCTAGCAAGTCACTTTGTGGTGGTGATGAGCGATAACACCACAGTTGTGGCCTACATCAACAAACAAGGAGGTACTTTTTTTGTAGTAACTATCCCATCTAGCAGTAGAAATACTGAGATGGGCAGAAATCCACTCGATACCACTATCAGCACGCTTCATTCCAGCCAAAAGGAATATGCTCGCCGACAACCTGAGGAGAGCATCTCAGATAGTGAATACCGAGTGGTCTTTGGATCATCTAGTAGCCAACAAAGTCCTGACTTTGTGGTGATCTCCAACTGTGAACCTCTTCGCAACGACCCTGAACTTCAGTCTCCCTGGCTCTGGCAAGATGCTTTGCAAAAACGGTGGGACAACATCGACATTTACGCCTTTCCCCCGTTGTGTCTGATGAGGAGGGTACTCAACAAGACCAGAACATCGGTCAATCTTTCAATGACCCTCATAGCTCTGCTATGGCATCACGCAGAATGGTTCCCTGACCTTCTGCAACTACTAACAGAGCCACCAAGAGAACTCCCTCCACGACACAATCTACTCAAACAACCACAAGAAAACATCATCCACAAAGCCGTAGCTTTGCTACGACGTCACGCCTGGAGACTATCCAGCATCTCCTCTCTGAGAGAGGATTTTCGCAACAAGTTACGATTAGGATGCCTGGACATCTGCGAAAATCATCAGCAGCACTCTACCAGGCAAAGTGGAAAGTCTTATGTGGTTGGTGTCATGGAAAGGGTATCTCTCCACTCAAAGCCACTATTCCAGCAATAGAGGAGTTCCTCATTTATTTGGGTGAAGAAATGTGCTTATCAGTCTCGGCAGTGAAAGGCTATCGCTCAGCCTTAAGCCTCGCCTTCAGACTGAAAGGAATGGACATTTCTTCATCACTAGAACTTTCTCTACTCATTCGGAGTTATGAACTTATCTGCCCCCAGTCAGAAGTGAGACCTCCCCCTTGGAACGTGGTTCGAGTTCTCAGGTCACTTAAAAGACCTCCCTATGATCCATTACGCCAGGCAACAGATCGCCACCTAACTTGGAAGACAGTGTTCCTGCTAGCTTTGGCCTCGGCCAGGCGAGTCAGCGAACTTCATGGTCTCTCATACGACATCGCCCATTCAAGGGGATAGGGAGAGGTAACATTCAGCTTCGTCCCTGAGTTTATTGCTAAGACTCAGAACTGGGAATAGCGGATCCTCAATTCGACTTCTTCCGGATTTCTAGTCTATACTCTAATAGAAGACCAAGACCATCTCTTACTATGACCAGTAAGGAGTTTTAGGCTCTACCTCAAGAGAACAGCCACAGCCCGTCCTCGTGTGCCAGCACTGTTCGTCAGCACAGGAAGGACCAAGAGGAGGGTCACAAAGAACACCATCTCAGCATGGATTTGCAGGGTCATTGACCTTGCACTGAATCCAGACCCTCTTCCGTCACGTCGCCCCAGAGCACATGATGTAGTGACCCAGGTTCTTCAAGCTGGGGTGTGGAAACGTCAAAACACGTTCACATCCCACTCTCTGCAAGACGTGACCCACAGGAGACTCGATACGTTTTCTATCGGTACTATGGTGGCTGAACAACAGTTGGTTTAGAACCTTAAGCTCCTTATTCGACAAGTAGCAGAAGGTTGAGGGCATTGTTACCCGGTTTTAGTCTGCATGAATGAAAAGGTTTGACTGGCCCTTATTCTTTTCTTCATCCTCTCCTTTCCTGGGGAAAGCAGCATCCCGGATTCTCTGCATAGCTGACCTCAAACCACTGCAGGTAAACCATGCTCCCTTGTGGACCTATTATTAAGATTAATACTGTTGCGTCCCCATACCCTGACGAGGTGGCATTGGGAAAGTCCTAGTGCACAGTTTTCCATCTAAAGAACTTTGGAACAACTTTCTAGGACAAGTAACATTTCTAAATACTTTCACTCACAGCTTGTGTAGGCCGCAAACATTGCGTAGCAAGGTTTTAGCGAGGTGCAGGAGGTCCTTATTTCTTGAGTGCTAACACCATCAGGTAAGGAGCTCCTGGGTAAAACCAAATGGCCAGATTGGCAGGGACGTCCAACCTTCCTAATGGGTGAGTCACCCCTATTAAATAGCGGAGTTTTTATTCCAGTTACAGAACAAATGACAAATTCGTAGATAATTTGTATTTTTCCTAACTATACAAACCTTAGGTATTTAACTAAACTTGCCTGCCAGCACTATCCCCCTTGAAGTCCTTCCTCCAACCAAAGTGAGCTCAATCACAGGTCTGTGAGGGGGAGCGGTTTGCAAACTACCCTCCCTACCCCCGGTAACTAGCGGTGTGGGTAGTTAACCCTCGTTAAAAATTAATGGCTCGTCATTTCAGCTACGCCGAAAGTAATACCTCTATTAAATAGCTAAGGTTTGTATAGTTAGGAAAAATACAAATTATCTACGAATTTGTCATATTTGTTAGGAAAGAAAATAACTAAGAATAACTAATCACTTACAACTATTGGTACAGCAGCTAATCAAGCAGTGATTTTATCATAATACTAGTAAGACTTGTCGCACTGACAGTGAAATGTGTTTAAATGAATTTAGATAAAGTAATGAGTTCTTAAAATCCAATGTTTGTATGAACGCTTTTTATTCCAAATTAGTTGTGTCAATATTTTTGGAGTTGAAAGATGCATAATTCTTTTTATAAGAAATTTCCGTTGCTCCATCCAGCATTTCAAAGTGCAAATAAAGATCATAATGTAATTATGGACACTTCTCCAGTTGGTAAAGAGGAAACTAAGCGTCAAGGGAGAAAATACAATAATAATCGCCAAAGGTTCATGCTAACAGGATATAGAAACATATACCAAGTATTTGCATGAAGGCAAGGCTTTGGTTCAGAATGTGTGACTCCTGTTCAGTTTACCCATTCACTCACTGCGATTTAAATCCGCCTCCGCCAGCGGAGCGGCACCGTGCTTATAGGTTGATCTAATGGAGTCTTTCACATTATAGCAGATCGGATTTTTTGCCGTCGAGGCACTGCTTGAAGTTGTGCCGCTCCCGTTGGCGGTTGTTGTTGGCTATCATGTTTATTAAGCGTCTTCACACCTGGTGGATTTTACCATCTTTACAAGCGGTGAGCATGAATAGGTCACTGCTTTTCATCATGAAAACATATCGGGAATTTTATGGACTAGATCAAGATATTGATATAGAACTTCTTATTTCTTTAGTCGAAACTAAACCAGTTCTATGAAATCAAAGTATGGATGAGTATAAAAGTTTTAATAGAGTTACATCTGCTTGGAGAGAAGTATGCTGCGGTTTAAATGAAGGATTTAAGAATCTTAATGGTAAGAATACTACGCACATAAGATAATGCACATGTTTACACATAAAGGCACTTACTACTAGATAGGAGAAAGTTAACATATTTTTTCAATGTTATATTTATATATAATGCTAACTCAAAACCGCTACTTTACTCAAGAAACAAACAGCAAACGTGTATCTGATGCCATTTGCTGCTAGTCCAGCTCGTATATTTATAGGATGTTCAAGCTCTTTTCATCCATTTATTGTTAAGGTGTTCTCAAAATGAAAACCATCGCGTTCTCTAAAGATGTTACAAAGAATATTTGCTAACATTCTACTTAAACGATAATTGAATGATATCTTTTGCCACTTAATTTTCATCCTCCATATGGTCATATTAAGATCTTATGCAGTCCATATTTTCCCCTAAAATACATAGGACACACATGGTTCCTGATTTTGGTTGGGATACAGAAATTTTGGTCAAAATATCTCTAGCAAGATTTAGTTCAGAAGTGGTTGGATTACAATCTTTCCTATGCGCGCCACTGTTCTTCAATTGTTATTTCAGACATTTTAGATTATTAAAAGAAATTATCTTCCTTTATTTTTCCAAAGAGAGAAGCATATGCGTTTAACATGTCTCTTTGAGCATTGGATTCTTGATCGTCTTTTGCCTAATAGATAAAGGTACAAAAGGTCCCTCCTCTTATCCATCTTGTGGCGCTGCATATTGTTTTCACCATTTAAAAGATAATTGATCTCTGCAGGCGGAGACCGCACAAATAAGCGGTTTCGTCCAGAGTAAAAGCGGTGCGGAGATCGCCTCAATTGCGGGAAAAACTTGAATAGTGTGAAAGGGGCCTTAGTAAAGGTTCAGGTAGACTGTCCGGGGCTTCTCCCATGACGGGGGCTTCTGTGTGGCAAGGGTTTGGGTCCTGGTCTTAGCCCCCAGTCCAATGGGTGGAGTTACCTTAATGAGGTCATGAGACGGTATCTCTTACAGTCCAGTTTTCTATAGCTTTGAAAATTGTGAAGAGTTTGTGAACCTGCATAGGAGATATTGTGTGAAATATTTTGCATTGTTAATATGTGCTAAGAATTCTGTATAAATATATGGTAAAGAAAGGATGCTGCCGCAATGCTCACACACACACACACACACACACACACACACACACACACACATATATATATATATATATATATATATATATATATATATATATATATAAATATATATATATATATATATATATATATATATATATATATATATATATATATATATATATATATATATATATATATATATATATATATATATATATATATGTGTGTGTGTGTGTGTGTGTGTGCATATATATATATATATATATATATATATATATATATATATATATATATATATATATATATATATATATATATATATATATATATATATATATATATATATATATATATATACGTGTGTATGTGTATGCAAGTGTGCATGTAGGCATATATATACAAATATACATGATGGTCCAGCACTTTGCTGCAGTAGAGGGGCTTGAGTGTCTCAATGACTCAATGATGGGCTGGGCAATGGGGGTGGGGTAGTTTATCAACCCTGGCAGGCTCAACCATACCGCTAAGGCCAGTTCTGAGAGACTAGACCGAGACTGGACCCCTATAGGCCTTCTCCTTTATTTAAGATAGGCAAAGGCTAGGAGAAGGAAAACTCAAAAACCAAACCAAACAAGACCCCAACGGCGGAGCTTCCCAGCGCCGGTGGAAGAGGGAAATGCCTGTTGGGCAGGCAACAAGGCGGGCCTTGACATAACAAGGACCCGGCAGCCCGATGCAACCAACATCGGAGAAGCCGCCTGTCTCATATGTCTTGAGCCGCGGTGAAAACGGTGTGGGCCAAGTGTGTGTGCGTGGCCGTTGCAAAGCCACGACCACCCAAAACAATATACCCAGCTAATGGCATTCTGTCGTTTCCTCCACCCTTCTTCATCTCTTTCTCACCATCATCATCATCATCACCACCACCAAGTCCTGAGGCGACAGCACCGTGGGTGAAGGGGGCAGGCCTGGATAGCTGGAAGCCCTTAGCCCACGACTGCACTCAGGCGGCGAGTCTAAGATTCAGTCGCTCTCTGGTGACGGTGCCGTGACACCAGAGTTCGGCAGCTGGACCCGTGACTGGGCTGGCCTATTGAGGACACCGCAGCTCACCCCACATGGGGAGGCCCCTAGAAAAGGTGGGGTAAACATCGGACACGGCAAACCCGTCTGGTCAGCTCACCGCGGCTGGCGGACATCCCACTAGTGCGGTCGAAACAACAAGAAAAAAATATTAACCTTAGGTGCGTGGAACATCTGCACCCTCCAAGACGTGACGAACACCAACCGCCCGGAACGACGTACAGCCCTCGTCTGCAAGCAGCTAGCCTGCTTCAATTCTGATGTGGCGGCTCTTAGCGAGACCAGACTACCCGAAGAGGGCAACATCAGGGAAGCTGGAACAGGCTACACCATCTTCTGGAAAGGCAAGGCCCTAGAGGAACCTCGCATCCACGGTGTCGGCTTCGCCATCCGTTCCCAGCTAGTGCAGCAGCACAACCTCGCTCCCAAGGCTATCAGTGAGTGCCTGATGACTGTCCGCATCCCCATCACGCGGGACAGACTTCTCACCCTGATCTCTGTCTACGCACCGACTATGACCTCAACCGATGATGACAAAGCTGCCTTCTACACCCAGCTCGACCGCACCATCCAGGCAGTGCCCGCCAATGACAAGCTTGTTGTGCTTGGCGACTTTAATGCCCGAGTAGGCAAAGACCATCGCCTGTGGTAGGGAATCATCGGCCGCCATGGCATTGGAAATTGCAACGCCAATGGCCAACTCCTACTGGCTTTGTGTGCAGAACACCAACTTGTGGTAACCAACACCATCTTCCAGTTACCAAAACGACAAAAGACCACATGGAGACACCCACGGTCTAAACACTGGCACACCCTGGACTACGTCCTGACCAGAGCCAGAGACCGAGGAGACGTCCGCATAACCCGATCCATGCCCGGAGCGGACGACTGCTGGACGGACCACAGACTCCTCATCTCCCGACTCTCCGTGACGACCCTACGACCACCCAGAAGGGCACCAGACAGCGTACCACACCAACGCTTTGATGATAGTAAGCTCCGCAACCCACAGGTGGCATAGAACTACAAGGAGGCCTGCGAACAACACCTCGCAGACCCCGTGGGTCAGCCCACTGTTGAGCACCACTGGACCACCCTCAGAAACGTCATGACCCGTGCCGCGGAGGAAACACTAGGCTACACCACCAAGAAACGGCAGGATTGGTTTGATGAGAATAATGCTACCATCTCTCTTCTCATTGAAACCAAACGACAAGCTCACCTGACTTTGGAAAACCAACCAACAGCAGCTAACAAATGTGCTCACAAGGTGGCTGAAGCTGGTTGCCAAAGAGGGATCCGTGAAGCCCAGAACACCTGGTGGCAAAGAAAAGCTGCAGAAATACAGAGTTTCGCTGACCAACGTGACCTGCGCAGCTTCTATGCAGCAACAAAGGAAATATTCGGTCCCACACGGTCATCAGTGGGCAGCCTGAAGGACGCGGATGGGGCCACGACCATCATCGACAGCGAGGGCATCCTGGCCAGGTGGAGGTCTCACTTTGAGAACCTCCTCAATGACCAAGCAGACACCCCAGACGATCTCCTGCGAATGACCCCGAAGCATCCCGTCCGTCACTGGATGGCACTACCACCCTCCATCCATGACTTCAACAAGGCCCTGCAGCGCATGAAGCCCGGCAAAGCCCCAGGGACAGACAACATCCCGTTGGAGCTCCTCACTCACGGTGGCCCCAGTTTGAGGAACCGTTTGATGCTCCTTATACTGAAAATATGGGAGACCAAGACCCTCCCCAGTGACTTACGTGATGCAAACATCGTTACCATCTTCAAGAAGGGAGACAGGGAGAACTGTAACAACTACCGGGGAATATCACTACTAAGCATCGCGAGTAAGATTTTCGCTCGGATTCTCCTTGACCGCCTCCTTATTCTCGCAGAAGACGTCCTGCCAGAGTCCCAGTGCGGCTTTCGACCTTCCCGCGGGACCATAGACATGATCTTCTGTGTGCGACAACTACAAGAGAAGAGCCTCAAACAACAACAGCCCATAATGTTCATCTTCTGCGATTTGAAAAAGGCCTTCGACAAAGTACCTCGACCTGCCATGTGGGCTGTCCTCAAAAGATATGGCTGCCCACCTGATTTTGTCAAGCTGGTGCGTGCCCTCCATGACGGAATGGTTGGGAGAGTCTGCCACCAGAACTCTCTTTCAGACCCATTCCCCATCAATGGCGGCCTGAAGCAGGGCTGTATTCTGGCCCCAACGTGTTTCTCGCTATACACCGCAGCAATGCTCAACGAGATTCCCCCAGACACACTCTCAGTCGACCTACGTTTCCGCATGGATGGAGGCGCTTTCAACCTCGCCAGACTCCGTGCCAGAACCAAGACCACCTTGTGTGCAGTGCGAGAACTGCAGTATGCTGACGACAATGCCACCCCAGGTCAGACAGCAGAGGACCTGCAGTCGTTAGCTGATGCATACAACTCTGCCTACGAACGTTTTGGGATGCAAGTCAACACAGATAAAACCAAGACCCTCATCCAACATCCACCAGGACTGATGCTCCCAAATTTTAATATCACAATGAATGACCATCCGTTAGAACAGGTGGACCAGTTCTCCTACCTAGGTAGCATCCTAACATCAGCTCCCACAAGCAAAAAGGACGTGGAGAACAGGATCAGGGCAGCCCACTCCGCCTTTGGCCGACTCAACTGCCGCGTATTTAACAACCACGCAATGACAATGACCACCAAAATAATAGTGTTCAGGGCAGTCGTCCTCTCCACGCTCCTGTATGCATGTGAAACATGGACGCTATATAGAAACGATATTAAAAACCTAGAACGCTTCCAACAAATGAAACTGAGACAGATCTTGAAAATCCCCTGGGAGAGCCACACCACCAACATTGAA
>NC_090766.1:31152971-31160471 GCF_036898095.1 Palaemon carinicauda | reverse complement strand
GTTTTGTTCAGACTTAATTTTTCCAGTGATTTATTTTATGCTAATTCTTTTAATTGTGTTGTAATTTATGTAGAATATATTTATTTTTGTAAAGAGTGTATTATTCCAATCATCATTGTTAAGAACCAGATTCCGCTCGTTTCCTGTTAAGAACCACTGTAGGTATTAAATACGTCGTAATAATACTTAAGTGTAATTACCCAGTATAGTTTTGAGTGTGCTTAAGAGACCTTTGGATATCAGTGTTTCATATATTACTGTCTGGGAGTTATTTAATGGTCACAGAATTCGTGTATTAATGTTTTAAAGTGTAACAGTTTTAATGTAAAAGCAAACAAGGGAGTTTGGAATGCGAGAGGTTGAATAACTTGCCAGTCGCAGTATATATAATATTATATATCTGGTTCCCAGTCACGAACCATATTATAATATATTTTTAGTGCCCAGACCACGGGAGTTATATCATATAATATATTTTGGTGCCCAGACCCGAGAGTCATAATCATATAATATATATTGGCGCCCAGACCCTTGGGATTGATCAAGTCTGTTTTAAATATTGGTTATAGCAGGCCCGTGTTTTGATTATGGGTTTCTTTGATAGGACAGTCTTGATAGGATGTTGAGTATTATTAGTATATTAATGTTTTGGAGAGGCATTAGTTAGTGTTAAATTACAAGATGGGACATTTTAATATTCAAGAGTTTTTGAATAAACCAAGTGTTCATGAATTGTCAGAAGCTAATGTAACTAAAGCTCAGTGGCTCTTTATTGCAATAGGATGTAGGGGCCATACAACGAGTGGGATGATTAAGGCCCAAATTAAGTGTCTATCCTTAGAAGCTTTGATAAACTCAGGAAAGTGGCAGCTCGTGAACTGTTGGAGGAAGCTGAGGAAGAATTTTTAACGAAGCAAAGACCGGTTGAGCCACAAACTTAAGGTGTGAAAGCAGATAGGGATATTGAGGCTGAGATTCGATGAATTGCAGCAGAGGAGAATTTAATTAAGTTAAAGATGATGGATAGACACAAGGAAATGGAAGCAAGAGAGAAAGAAATGGAAGCAAAGCGAGAAAAAGAAGCCCGAGAGATTGCAACTCATGCAAGATTAATGGAAGCGAGGGAAATTGCAAGACAGGAAGAAAAAGAGAGAAGACAGGATGAAAAATAGAGAAGATAGAAAGAAAAAGAGATGGAAGAAGCGAGGTATGTGCGGGAGTTAGAGCTTTTGCACGCCTGTACCCAGCTGACAGAGCAGACAGAGATGGAGACGATTCCTGCTAGACACGAACCCATGTTTAATGTGTCGGAAGCCCAAAGATTAATCCCAAGGTTCACAGAAGAGTCTCCAGATTAGTTCTTTTATCATTTTGGAATTGGTGGCAGCGACGATGAAATGGCCATAAGATAATTGGTCTGTGTTATTGTAGAGTGTGCTCTTTGGGAAGGGGCATAATGCTTATTTATCCGTATATCAGGTCCAGAGTATCAAGAAGTGAATAGGAGCCTGCTGCAAGTGTATCAGATGACTCCTGAATATTATAATGAGAGGTTCAGAAATTTGAGAAAGGACAAGAACAGGACTTTCCTGGATTATGCTTATAAGATACGACGATATTTTAAGAGATGAACACGTTTGAACGTACTTGAGAGTGAGAGAGGTGTAGAAACTTGATAAAGCCGCTTCGCTGAGCGAAGATTATAATATTATCAATTGCAAACCCTCCTCCAGCACAAAGTTTTAATCGTCGTTCCAACCAAGTGTCAAGTATTCGCCGAACCATGGAAACCAGTTCGGTAATAATTATGGGAACAAGATCAACAGTTACAACGGAAGTAGCACTGGGACTGCCCCTAAGCAGAATGTAATAGTACCACAGCAACAAACGTCGAATTATCCTCCTTCAAGTATCGTGAAAGATGTGCAGAAAGTTGATATTGTCTGTTTTTAGTGTGGCAAGAGAGGCCATATCAGTAAGGAATGTTGGTCAAACCAACCAAAAGCTGTCACCCAAGGGATTAAAGATAATTCGACTTCACAGAATGTGAAGACTAAGAAACAATCGGGAAAGGACGGAGGAGAAAATGAACCAGCCACCGTTTACACGACGAACAGGATGAACACAGAGTCAATGCTTTTAAACCATATATCTATGAAGGTATGATAAAAGCAATAGACGGAAGTGAGCGAACCCCGGTTAGAATATTGAGCGACACAGGTTGTAACTACACTGTGGTAGTGCAGGTAGTACACCTGTTGGCGGAACGGTCGCTCACAGGTTATTCAATTATATTGAAGGGAATACTAGGTGAGGAGATCATCCCTTTTTGCTGTTTAAAACTGTCATACGAGTTAGTGACAGGTAATTTTGACTTTGCGATAAAGGATTCAATGGCTGTCCAAGGAGTAGGAGTCCTGCTTGGTAATGAGGATGGTATAGCGCCATTCGAGCCTTCTTCAATTGTAGCTGAGAAATCTTTGAAGGATAGTCCTACGACTGAACTAAAAAAGGACTACCCATCCCTGTTTCCTAGTGGTGTTACGACTAGGAGTATGAAGAAGAAAGTGGGTGCTGAAGAAGAAAAAGAAATCGAAGGAGCATTGGACTTAGAAGATTTGTTTTCTGAAGAAGAGGATTCCCTTGATAGTACGCAAGAGGAGAATTCTCGAGTAAGCCTGAGTGAAGAGGAACGACAGACTATTGGACAATAGGACAAAGAAAAAATAGACCTGGAAGAAATGAATTTGGAGGATTTATTTTCTGAAGATGATTTCCTTGATGATACGCAAGAAGAAAGCTCAAGAGTAAGCCCGAGCGAAGTGGAATGACATACGAGTGAACAAGAGGACAAAGAAGAAAACAAAATCGGAGCAATGAATTTGCAAGATTTGTTTTCTGAAGAAGAGGATTCCCTTGATGGTATGCAAGAAGAGAACTCCCGAATAGGTCCGAGCGAAGAGGAATGACAGAAGATTGGACAAGAGGACAAAGAAGAAAAAGAAATCAAATGGGAAGTGAACTTGCAGGATTTGTTTTCAAAAGAAGAGGATTCCCTTGATGATACGCAAGAAAAGAACTCAAAAGTAAGCCTGAGCGAAGAGGAACAACAGATGAGCGGACAAGAGAACAAAGAAGAAATGGATTTGGAAGAAATAGAAAATTCAACGTTAGAAGTAGGGCAAGTGAGTAGGAAAAGGCTGATAGATTGCAACGGATAGATACAACGTTAACTGAGTTATTGTACTGTGTGGTGGACGAGATGGAGGCAAGCAGTCTCCGACTTGTTTTCATCTTAAAGATAGGTTGCTTATAAGGAAGCATAGACCAGCATATTTCCCTGGAAGGCCGAAGGGGAGTTATATTGGCCAATATTAATTACCGCACCATTGAGAAGACAGGTGATCACAATAGCGCACAAGATGGGACATATGGGGATAACGAAGACGACGGAGAAGATAATGAAACACTTTTTCTGGCTTAGCATGCATAAGGATGTGAACCAGTTTTGCTATGCATGTCACGTATGTCAAACGGCTAAAAAGCCCAACGATTGCATCCAGGAAGCTCCCCTACGCCCAATGGAAGTACGAGGAGAACCCTTAATGATAGGACCAAAGAAATGGTAGCAGAAAAGGAAGGATCAAGAGAAACGGAAGAAAATGTCAAGAGGTTGCGGAAAAGGATTGACGAGACAAGGAAATTTTCTCTAGAAGGCATGAAGATGACGAATCAAGGACAAACGAAGAAAAGGTTTGGTAGGAAGAATACGAACACACAGGTTGCAGGATCCTTCATCAAAGGACCAAAGAAAAGTGTTAGCAGGAAAATGGAAGGATCAAAAGGAAACGGACGAAGGAAATTTAAAGGATTTCAGGAAAGGAATTGGTGAGTTAAGGAACAGACAGGCTATGGTAGGACGGCAAGTGTTTATCAACGCATCGGAAAGAAGATTTCCTTTTGCCAACGAGTTCCCAGAGCCATTCCGGATTTTTGGGGAGAGCAGTGACCAGACTTACATTATTGAGATATTGGGAAAAAGGAAAAATCTGAGGAAGGCCATATCAACTTCGAAACCGATACTTGAAGCATAAGATTTCACCGAGAAATTCCTTATCAAAGTGGATACGTCGGATAACGGGATTGGAACTTTTTTTTTTTTTTGCGTTCAAGGAAGGAATTCTTCACCCTGTTTACTTTATGACATCGAAGCTGGAGCATAAACGAGTCGACTCGATAGTTGAAACGGAACTGCTGGCGCTGATTGCAGTAATAAACAAGTATTTAATTTACGTTTATCAACCACAGAATGAGATCACATTGTACTCGGCTTTTAATCCTTTAACTTTTGTGAATGAGATGAAAAATAATAATCAAAGGTTAACTAGGTGGTCATTATGTTTACAACTGTATTGTATTTATGTAAAGTATATATCAGCTAAGGATAACATTGTTGCAGATTATTTATCTCGGGCTGAATTGATGGATTCAAGCCAGGAATAAATAATCTTTTTTTTTGGGGGGAACTATTTTACAAAGTTGGTCAAGTGTAGAGTAAATACCGTAGTTTATTAATGTTTATATTTGTATTTTATATTGTTTTCATATATGCATTGAAAAGATGATACCCAACACGTAAAATTACGTAAGACTTTCGTCGTGAATTTCATTGTATTATTTATTCAGCTTAATTTATGTAAATTTACGTTATTTTTAAGAAATTACTTTTTATATCATATTTGCTTGTTATGAAATCTTACATAATCTATTTGAAAGTGTTTTGGGATTAGTGCGAGATATGAACAAGGGCTTAGGTAATGTTCTTTTATATTTTATGATGTATTGCGTCATGTTTGAGATTGTTTATCAACATGTGCTTTGGAAAATTCTCTACCATGTGCTTTAGAAATTTCGCGAAGAGCCTGGTGGGACAAAGGGTGGGCGGAGCTAGCTGACTGAAAGAGCTGGCTGGTTTGGCGTGAGTACAGCGTTTGGAGAGTGATATTTGACAACTGAGGCCTTTTGCAGGCCCACCATCGTTTCCCAGTTTCTTGGGAAGGTTCTAGACCCACTTAGATTTCATATAAAAGATGACACCAAGGTTAGATTATAGAGATAGAGATTACCAGCCTTAAGATTGACATATCACTCTCTCACTCTTGCATGTAGCCCAGTGTATTCTTTTTGAAAATGTTCAGTACGAATAGTGAGTCCTCTCCTAAGTGACTCTGTGTCCCAAAGCAAATCGTGTGAGGAAAAGATATGTAGGATGAAATGGTGATTTTGAATTCATTGTATTAGGATGAGAGTTGGCAATTTGTAGAGTTTTTGTAAACGGCCTTGTAGGAAGGATATATTTTGTAATATGACCTGGTTATCTATTTTTCAGTGTGTAAAACTTGAATATTGTATTATTCGGATTCAATTTCAAGCTTTAGTATAATATACATTGCATTATTTCTTTTCTTAGGCTAATGCATATAGAGATATAATAATTTTTGTCAAGTTATTATTTAATTTCAGATCATAACATTTTTGTCTTAAAATAAGTTTTGTTCAGACTTAATTTTTCCAGTGACTTATTTTGTTATGTAAACTATTTTCAAAATATAGTTTTTTATATAGAATATATTTATTTTTTTAAAAAGTGTATTATTCCAATCCTCATTGTTTTGAGCCAGATTCCGCTCGTTTCTAATTAAGAACCACAGTAAGTTTTAAATACGTCTCATTAATACTTAAGAGTAATCACTAGTTTACTTTTGAGTGTACTAAAGAGACCTTTGTATATTCAGTGTTTTATATATTGCTGTTATTTAACGTTCTCATAATTCGTGTATTAGTGTTTAAAAGTGTAACAGTTTTAATGTAAAAGCAAACAAGGGAGTTAGGAATTCGAGAGGTTGATTAACTTGCCAGTAATAGTATACATAATATTATATGTTTGGTTCCCAGACATGAACCATAGTATAATATATATTTAGTGACCAGACCATACATATATATATATATATATATATATATATATATATATATATATATATATATATATATATATATATATATATATATATATATATATAAAATATATATATGCATATATATATATATATATATATATATATATATATATATATATATATATATATATATATATATATATATATATATGAAAATTTATGTATATGTATATATATATATATATATATATATATATACTATATATTTAAATATACATACTTACACACATATATATATATATTTATATTTATAAATATATATATATATATATATATATATATATATATATATATATATATATATATATATATATATATATATATATTTACATGTACATACGTATATTTATATATATGTATATATACATATATACATATATATATATATATATATATATATATATATATATATATATATATATATATATACAGTATATATATATATATATATATATATATATATATATATATATATATATATATATATATATATACATATATATATATGTATATATATTTATACACACACACACACACATATATATATATATATATATATATATATATATATATATATATATATATATATATATATATATATATATATATATATATATATATGTTTTACTTATAACTGTAATCGAACAGTTTAATATGTTTTTTTCAAAAAGGCCCATAAAAGAAACACAGGAAATATAGATAAATATAAATCAACAGCTCTTAAACGATGACACTACATATGAAAAGCTAACAAAAGATCCCCGTAACTCTATTGCTCCGGAATTTTTCAAATTCGTAAGAAAAATCGGAAATAATAAAAAAGATATCGAGGTCTTAGAAAAGTTCAAAGTGATGAACCCTTCGTTGCCATATTTTTACGGGCTCCCAAAAATTCACAAGGACGGTATTCCCTTACGCCAAATTATTTCATGCCAAGGGTCATTTATATATAATATATCAAAATGGTTAGCAGACTTGCTGTCTCCCTTTCTAGGGAGCTTTTTTTCATCTCATATTAAGCATGCAGAGGACTTCATCAGGAAATTCAATAGATTAAATATCCCGATAAACAACGTAAAACTCTTGAGTCTTGACGTAGAATCCCTATTTACAAAGGTCCCGATCAATGATGTACTAGGTTTCTTGAGGGAAAAATTAATCCCTTATGAAGTTCACTTCCCCCTTGGTATTGAAAAACAATTAAGTTAATTAAACTAAGTGTGTCAAATAACGTTTTCTCTTTCAATGGAAATTTTTAAAAACAGAAATTTGGTTGTAGTATGGGCCGCCCGTTATCTCCAATTTTAGCCAACCTCTACATGGAATACTTTGAAACAGACATTTTAACAACAATTAAACCTACGAACATGGTTTGGCAAAGCTATGTTGATGACATTTTCACATATTGGGATGATAGCTGGGGAGATTTCAATATATTTTTCAATAATCTAAATTCCCTAGTCCCTAGCATAAAATTTAA
>NC_090766.1:31137971-31147971 GCF_036898095.1 Palaemon carinicauda | reverse complement strand
CTATCCTACGGGAGTATAACCTGTCAAGGAGCTTTTTAATTTTCAATACCAATTGATTGTTATGAGTGTAACACTTTTGGGCTTTTAGGGCATTTCTTGAATCAGTATAAATCACGAACTTATGATTCGCTCGATGTTTAAAAGATTTAATAATCTCAAATACTGATAGTTTGGAGGTAAATACGAAAGCTATACTAGGTTATGAGCCCTGACTAATTTTGTCTGAGAATACTGCAGAAAAACCAGCACCCATTGAAAATTTAAAGCCATTAGTATAGATAGTATAATGTGGTCCTTTCCTCTGAATATGCTTCAAGGCAAGTTGTTTATAGTGGCTATATATTTCTTTGACAGATAATAAAGATAAGAGCATATTTTTGTTTTCTTTAAGGTGCAGGGTGGAGGAAAGAAATGGCTAAATAATGTTCATTTTAATGTTTGTAGATTTTAATAGCCCATTTGCTCTTATTAAGAATGGTGATTCACGACTGTTAATAAATATGTCAGTGAAGTTGAATAACTTCTTTGTTGGAGAATTGGTGGACAGGATCTTCAATGCACTCGGCATGATTACAAAATCTGGATGTAGGGACAAGGGTGGTTCCCCACTTTCACATAGCACTGATATATTTGGGGATGCCATAAAGTCTCCACTACATAGTCTTGGATCTCGAGTATGTATTGAATCTAATGACAAAATTTTAGTCTGAAACCTGAAAAGAAAACTGTAAGTTATTGAAAGGTACGGTAAGATAATAATCGCAAGCTTTGTTTGACATTTTGAGCATGGAAGATTGCTTCGGATTGTCTGGAAGAAACCCCTTATGTTAATTCAAAAAGTGGCATTTGATACAGATTCTCCATAATCATGATAATCTTGAAAGATGGCCACTTCGAAACACTCAGCAGTTTCCTTTCCTGGATATGTATGTCTAATGCAGGTCTTAGAGCTTTCAAATATGCAGCCCCAAGACCTATATAATAAGCTCACACTGGACGTCCAAAAGACTGCTGATATTAAGACTTTCAAGAACAAACTGAAGACTTGTTTTCTAAGTGCTTCAATAATGTGGATTTGACAATGAACACGAATACTTAGTGACATTGAACACCCAAGAATGTAAACGATAAACTGATTGACCTGGAAAACATCCCTTAAAAGAAGTAAGTACAGTAAGTATATAGATATTGAAGCACAACTTATGAACCAATTAACACGGCTGCCAATGTTTGGAAGCATAGATGAAAGCAGAAACTTCCTTTTTAAGAACTTCAAAATCCTCACCAAACAGCTTTTAATATTTCTAATTTTGTTCTTTTGTTTACAGTGAAGGAGAGACAATGACTGACAAACCATGTATTAAACTTCTAGCTATTATCATTCTTGCTACTTGTCTGATCATCAGTTTATGGACAATTTCTTTAGATTACAGAATGACTCGAGGTGAGATCATCATTGCTACCAAGCAAGAGCACTAATATGTTGTAACAAATCTTATCAGACGCTAAAATCAAGATGGAAATTTCTTTTTTAGAGGCTTTTTGCGTGATTTCCCCTTTATGAGTTCATTAAATTATCTGTATATTAAAGTGAATATATTGCAATCATCTGACGACTTTACAACAATATCATTTTACAAGCCAAAAACTCTTAAGAAAATTAATAGTTGCAAAAATTATTTCGTAGAATATTAATTCTACTATAAATTATTGTTCTTCATTAATAACTATTTAAGATTCAGTAAACAATTTTCAATATAAAAGAATGGTAAAACCCTATAGGATTTTAATAGATAACTAAGTAGTTTGGTCACTTAGGTGAATCATTCATTTCATCGTAGGTTCTAAGTTTCATATCTTAATACCTGACAACAGCTTATGAATCTGAATTAGAATTAAAAGTCCTTGTTGTATAGACTGAAGAATTATAGTCTTTTGAAAATGCTAAGAGAGAAACCCCGTCAGTAAAATATAGCCTTTGAAATTGAAGGAAATAAAACCTTTCTTACTGGGAACATCTACGTCCTAAATTCTAACATTCCTTTAGTGAATGGAAAATAAAATATCATAGATGGCCATACAGTAACGTAACTTTAGAAGAGAGAAAGCTAATTTGAATTAACCCTTTTAGTGAGAATTTAAGCAATATGATTAAAAAAAATCTTCCTGAAATATTTCAGACGTCGCTCCCAGCAAGACAGTGGAGATTTTGGTGCCTTGGAAGAAACAATATTGTGCTGGAGACAGTGCATATTCCACAGGCAGCGATACTTTACAGAACCTCCCCTTGATGCAAAGGTAATGGAAATGTTGTCTTTTGGTGTTATGGTGTTGATTAAATAGAAATTAAAAAATAAGGAAAATATTCAAAATATAGGGGAGGGGAAATTATTAATAGATCAAAAGAACAGAAAGGTTTTCTATTGGGAATTACATTCAGAAAGAAGGATGAATGGGCGAAAGGACCTACACTATGGTAAATACAGAGCGGGATAGCTGCAGTCCCCGGTAGACTGTAGGGACTTTTTTAAAAAGAAAAAAAGGAAAATGGTCGTGGAAATGAGTATCAAGTTGCACCATTGGGTTTTAGAAAAAGTGAAATGATTTATATTATTATTATTATTATTATTATTATTATTATTATTATTATTATTATTATTATTATTATTATTATTATTATTATTATTTTACCATCTTCACAGGAATAATCCCGCAACAAGTCGGAAACAAACCTTGAGTAGATATTGATGCCCAACAAGATGTCATGTCAAAGGTTTTCAGATGATACTGTATGAATTGGGGACAGTGCAGGGAAACTGCAAAAACTAGTGAGAAATTAAGTATTTGTAATAGAGAGAAGATGTATTTAAAGTAAGATAATTCATGAATGTTGTGCATATGGTGGTGAGGGGGAGGTTAGGATAATAACTTCTTTAGGCATTTGGATGTAAAGGGTTGGTTGAACCAGTTTTCCTTTACGGATGAAGAATATGAACAATAAATCTGAACAGTGGTAAATGGTTGAAAACGTGATGACAAATCGTTTGAGCGGAATACATAATATAAAAAAGGCAGGAAGGTTCAGTCAACGAACGGAAAATGATAGTTTTATGTACAGTCGAACACAAGAGTTCCTAGCACACCTCACTCTGAGGACGTGGACCCAGTCGAACTATTACTGAGCAGAGTTTTTCTGTTTATAGCCCCCTCGACCACTAATGCTCCGGGGGTTGGGTGATGGTGGGATGCATCTTCCCCGGTCCTAAAAAGAAAAATCTATATATATATATATATATATATATATACACACACACACACACACACACACATATATATATATATATATATATATATATATATATATATATATATATATATATATATATATATATATATATATATATATATATATATATATATATATATATGAATTTGGGAGTGTGTTTTGTTTGAAAAAAAGGAATATATAAATGGAAGTATAAGAAGCTTATCAGCAAGTAATGATTACGGTGCTGCCACTCCTCGTATGCACTTAGTGTCAACTGATTTATGAATGAATATCTAATCTGAGAAGAAGTGCCATGGACGAATCATTACGGGAAAAGATGGATTTGTGTGAGAAAGTGTTAAGTGAGATGCCCGTACATTTACGGGAATCAAACAAGTATAAACACCGGCTGGACCGTATCACCGTATCACCACACAATATAGAGTATTGTAAACGGTTGCTGAGATGGGGGGGGGGAGGGGGGAGGTTCGTCAGGGGATCAGTTGACAGGGGAAGGGTAAGGACCGCCTGCACTTATCCTATGAGAGAGAGAGAGAGAGAGAGAGAGAGAGAGAGAGATCCAAAATACACATGCTGTTCCTGTAATGAAATACTTCTGGGTTTGTCTGATTTTAAAGAAACAAAATACTATCACTACTAGACTACTACTGTAGATCCAATCCAAAAATACCAGATGTAGTAGGAAAATACGAGGAGTGGCAACACCGTAATTATTACTTGGTGCGAGGCTCATGGGCTTCTTTTACTTCCATTTATATATTCATTTTTTTGTTTCAAAAACTAAATCCCCCAAATTCATTATATATATATATATATATATATATATATATATATATATATATATATATATATATATATATATATATATATATATATATATATATATATATATATATATGTAATGCTTTGTTGGGCATTTTCTTTTTTCTTTCATTAAGCACCACTTTAATATTATTTTAATTAAATAAATGTATCTCTTCAATTCTTTCAGTGCAATAAAATTATTATATATGTAGACCCTCAGGAAAGTGGGTGATGGTAAAATGCCGTATAGTTCCTTAACTTTACTTCTTGAAACTGGATGTACATTAACTTTACAGTAATCATCTACATGGGTTTAAATACAGACTGGATCAATATAATTTCTTGAAGATTGGAGGCTGCAACCGTAGACTTCTACCACTTCGGCGTTTGGGATGCGAAATCCTTGAATTTTATTTTGGCGATTTAGGGATCGCTTCTTCGTAGCTGTGTCATCCTATTGACACGCTTCTTGGTAATTTCTCCTTCATCGAAGATAATCTTAGACCTCCCGGTTGAAAGGTAATATGTTGGCAGTTAGGGAACTCGGTCCCTTCGTTGTCCGTCTTTGTAAAATATCTTGTTAACTTGACGTTTAGTTAGTGCCGGCCAACTGTGCACCAGGGGTAAGGCCTCCCCCATGACGGGGGGAGAGGGAGAAGGGACAACCAATTTTCGCGGTTACTTGTAGGGAAGAGCTGGTTCCTCGATGCGCTTGTTGCTTAAGTATCCCAGAACAAGGGCGTTGTAATTGCGTCACGTCATGTGACTCTTCTTGTGTTCTATTGGTCCCTTCTTCTGACGTAATGGTAACGTCATACATATGTCACTTCCGATTTCTCGGCAAGGTAACCGACGCGCATTCCATCTGCGTTGTTTTGGCCAATTTATCGCTTATGTCAGCACTTTTCACAAACAGTGCCTCTAAAGTACCACCTCACTCTGATTCTATTTTTCTCGTCTCTCTCTCTCTCTCTCTCTCTCTCTCTCTCTCTCTCTCTCTCTCTCTCTCTCTCTCTCTCTCTCTTTATTTCAATGTCTCTCTATCGTTTAACTAACGAATAAAACTCATAAAATACTTGATCAAATACACATATCACCTTATTCAGTATGAAATATTTTCCTGTACATGACATATATATATATATATATATATATATATATATATATATATATATATATATATATATATATATATATATATATGTATATATATACATATATATACATATGTATATATATACATATATATATATATATATATATATATATATATATATATATATATATATATATATATATATATATATATATATATATATATATATATATATATATATATATTCAGTGAAAAACGATTATTATGTATATTTATCCTCACTAATAAGACGAAAGGGCGAACTTTAATCGAATCTTTTTGTATTTTCTTTTGTGGCTGTGAAACACTCACACTCAAACACACGCATGCGCGCACACACACACACATACAACACATATATATATATATTTATAAATATATATATATATATATATATATATATATATATATATATATATATGTATATAATCATATATATATATATATATATATATATATATATATATATATATATATATATATATATATATATATATATATAAAATCATATATATATGCATATATATATATATATATATATATATATATATATATATATATATATATATATATATATATATATATATATATATATATATATATATATATACATATATATACATTTTTATATATATGTATATGTAATCATAAATATATATATATATATATATATATATATATATATATATATATATATATATATATATATATATATATATATATATATATATATAAATCCATATATATATTAATCAATGTAAATATCAACCAAAATGGCATTTGATCCCTTTGGAAATGTATATTCAGTGGAACTTCCCTTGTGATAACTGCTCCAGGCCGGACAATAATTCGAACCTATGCTTCTTAGCCGAATCCATACCAGCTAGGACTGCTCGAGCGATCAAGAGAGATATAAGTTTATTACAAATGTACTGTACATATTCTTATCGAATTCAGACATCTGTACTTAGACTAGAAATCAAGCCATCTCCACCATCTCCATCAGCTATCAGGGTGGAGATGGGTTGATTTCAAGTCTTAGAACAGATTCCAGAATTCGACAGGAATAAATACACTAGACTTAAAATCTTACATCTCAGCTGGTATGGTTTCGTCTAAGAGGCATAGGTTCGAATTACTGTCCGACCCGAAGCATTTATCAAGAATTAATTTCCACTGGATATACATTCCCAAAGGTGGAATACGATAATGTATGCAATTTTGGTTGATATTTACAAACACAAGCACACACACACGCACACACACAAACGCATATATATATATATATATATATATATATATATATATATATATATATATATATATATATATATATATATATATATATATATATATGCATATATATATATATATATATATATATATATATATATATATATATATATATATATATATATATATATATGCAGTGTATGTTTGTGAATTTAATAACTAACAGAATGCTTATTGTTTTATTTGAAAGAGTAATGACACCTAAGGTCTCATCTGAAAACATCTTCTTGATAGAATCGACTTGCAGTCCACATCCTTTATACAGAAGTTGGTGTTCTGTAGAGAGGTAAGTGGAATTCCATGATACCCAATTTACATCCATACTTTCATAAAAATTGAAAAAACAAATGAATAACAAATGCGAGTGAAACGTTCATAACTTTGCTTCATTCCTTTCTTCCTTCCAGCTGGGCAGCTCAACACCCGGAAAAGACAGTTTGGTTTATCTTGGTGTCTCCATTCTTAGATGACGTCACCGGAGTGAGGAAGAGTCTTTTCAGTCAGTATTCCAATATCAGGATTGTCACCAGTAACCTTGAAGAAATATTCAGCGAGACACCTCTCTGGGAACTCTTCAACTCGGATAAATGGCTGAGAGGAACGTGTAAGTTCTGGGTAAACTTTGTTCAGAAATCCAGGTAACCAACATCTAATAGAGGTCTTGCAAACAGTAGCTGGCTGATGAGTGTACTTACTTTGATCCCTGGAACCCTCTAGTAAAGAGTTTCTCATCATATTTGCTTCATACTAAATAACATGTTTTCCGAATAGGATGTTTGGCAGGCTCTTGAATTATTTACGTGTTACTACTATGGAAAGTAAGTCTCATATTGAGGTGGTGTGGACATGTTGTAAGGTTGGGTGAAGGGTGGGAGTAAAGGGGGCCTTAGGTGGAACCTATTAGGTGTAAAAAATTGGAGGGAGTTAAAGGATTAGATGACTGACAGAGTGAAGGGTTTATAGAAGAAGGGTTTGGTGAAGGAGGATGCTTTCGATAGATATAGTTGGAGAAGATGTATCAAACAAACTGCCCCTTTGTTTAGAAATAGCAGTGGGACTGATGGTGAAATTATTTGCCAATGGGGGAGACTGTATATCAATATACTCTGATGCATGCCAGTGCATTACTGGCATTATAAGTATAGATATAAGACCAGCAGAATTAACTATAACACAATATTCATAGCAGCAGTAGTGGATGACAAATTTAACCAAAGGTTGGTAAACAGATTATAGAATGGTCTTAAAATGATTTGGGGAAGGCCTTTCCATCTTTAAATGTTTTGTGGTTCATGTTTTGATGAAGCATTGGTCACCAATAATTACTTTTATTCACTCTCTTTTTCTTCTTCATTGTTTATGATTCACAACAATCAACAGAACACTTGGTATAGTTGGCTTCATAAATAAGGTGCACTATTGCTTTGGGAAAAATTCTAGCAACTTTCCATTTAGAGAAACATCTGATTACTATTTCCTTCGAAACATTTGGTAACTATCTGTGTCTCAGATTGCCGTGATGTGTACCGAAGCTTATGAAATCTACTTTACACAATTCAATGCTTAGGTAAATAGATAAACCAATGCCATAAGGAATTAGGTAATAATTGTTTCTCACTAAGAAACGAATTGGTGGTAGGTAAATGTGAATAAAAAAGAATGTAAATACCCATTTCATTGAAAATTAAGTTAATATAATTATTACTAAATTGACACCGCTTTCCTCAAGAGATTTCCTTTTCTTATTCCCAATCTTGGAAGATATTCGAAGCAACATCATTCAACAAAAGATAAGGATACTAATAGTTTATTACTTTTTCCTCAAATTACTTTTTGATAGGATTTCTAATTTCAATATGCAATATCTAAGAATAATTTCCTTTATATTATTATTATTATTATTATTATTATTATTATTATTATTATTATTATTATTATTATTATTATTAACTAAGCTACAATACTAGTTAGAAAAGCAGCATACTGTAAGTCCAAGGGCTTCAATAAAAAAAAAGTAGCCTAGTAAGGAAAGGAAAAAGGGAAATAAATAAAATGCATGAAAAGTGAGGAAAAATTGTATAAGATATTCTAAGAGCAGTAATAACATTAAAAGAGACCTTTCATATATTAGCATTAAAAAGAGACTTATGTCAGCCTGTTCAACATACAATCATTTGCTGCAAGTTTGAATTTCTGAAGTTCCGACGATTCAACTACCTAATTGGGAAGATCATTCCAAAACTTGGACACAGCTGGTATAAAACTTCTAGAATAATGTGTAGTATTGAGCATGATGATAGAAATAACAACATTCCTAGTATTAAGAATAGGGTTGTACTATTAATGCTAGTGATGGTCAGAATCATGAAAAATCTTATGCAACATGCATAACAAACAAACAGAACGACAGTGCTAGAGACCTTTATCTAGATCAGGAAAAATAAGTATAAAACACCATAAGCTCCTGTCCAACAAATTGTGATGAGATTAAGCTGCTGTAGACCAGACAGGAGAACAATTCTGAAACAAGGCTAATGAAAGATATATTACACTTATTCAAACTAGATTGATCACCGAAAATATTAAGACTTTCTCATTAAACCAATTTTTGTGCAGTTGAAGAGACACCCCCAATGTGTTTCTCAAAAGTGAAGTTGGTATCAAGAACCACGCTTAAAATTTTAAAAGTCATACAGAGTTTAAAAAAAAATATATATACATCAATGATGAGAACCGGATATTGCGGAGCCACTGTCCTCGTCCTATATAAAAATATACTTTGAGCTTTGTTAGGATACAACTTCATGCTCAATAATTTGCAGCATGAACTAATTTTAGCTAGATCTCTATTTCGGAATTCAGCAACCTCAGATCTACAGTCAGGAGATGGAATTGATTCACAGCGAGTAAAATCATCTATATATGCAACGATGTTGTTTACTAGGCCAAACCACATGCCATGTGTATATAGTATGAAAAGTAATGGGCCAAGAACACCACCCCAAGGAACACCAGATATCACATTCCTATCCTCATTAAGGTGCCCAGCACGTCAACACCAAATGTTTGTGATCTATTACTTAAAAATTCAAACTCCTAACTGTATGATTTTGAAAACAAAGGCCTCATGATTAACATGGTCAAAAGCAGTACTAAAACCATAGCCAATCATACGATCCTCCTGACCACAATCAATGGATATCTGTACAGCATTAGAAATTGTAAGAAGGGCATCACATGCTCCAGGGCCTTTACGAAGGCCAAATTCCAAACTAAGGAACATATGATTACCTTCAGCAAACCTATTTAGACGTTTTGCCAAAAGACGTATACAGTTTTGATAAAATAGGTGTTGCGGAAATTTGGTGGTAATCACCTGGTAAAGAAATGCCATAAACACATTTACATAATAGTGTAAGATTACTAATTCTCCATGTGCTGAAAGATCCTCTTTTTGTTAACTTGCTAAAAACGGTGAA
>NC_090766.1:31130471-31132971 GCF_036898095.1 Palaemon carinicauda | reverse complement strand
TACTACCTTTGATTTAGCAACATTGATTTAAGACCAACAACACTTCTCATTGCATCAATCTGTTAACGAATACAGTACTTATACATAATGTACAATTTTAATGAAAAATAGCAAATCATCATGAAAACCACGATGAGCAAAGTACCTTATTACCAACATAATTTCCTTTCATACTAACCAAGCTACAATCCTAGTTGGAGAAGCAGAATGATATAGGACTAAGAGCTACAAGGAAAGCAACCCATTGTGGAAAGTACATAAAGAAATATCAAATAAATTATAAATGAAAATTAATAGAAATATATAAAATATATTAAGATCAGTAACAACGCTGAATAGGAAAGTCATTATACATATATATATATATATATATATATACATATATATATATATATATATATATATATATATATATATATATATATATATATATATATATATATATATATATATATATATATATATACATACATATATATATATATATATATATATATATATATATATATATATATATATATATATATATATATATGTGTGTGTGTGTGTGTGTGTGTGTGTAGTGTATTGTTCGTCTATTAATATAGTGTATATCAATAATGTTATTCAAACCCTCATAGCCAAAGTACTTCATATACAAAACTACAGTTTTCACGTAAAGGCTGGCACACACCATTATCCATCCCAATATTACAATACAAAATCTCAAGCCACTTTCTGAACTGTCCTCTCCTCTTCCACAAATTACAGTTGAGGAGTTTAATTACTTAATTTACCCTCCAGTGGATCCATGCAATTCTTAATCAATAAATATTTATTGTTTCAGTCCTATGGTTTTATTTATCTTTATTCACAGGGTGACATTTGGGGTGCGATTGGGCCACAGGCTATTACAAGAGTGATGAATGAGTTGTGCAAAACAAACAACTTTGTAGAGATCGCCAAAAATGATAAAGGATGCGCAAACATGACAGTGCTTCCCATTGAGTCATTGTATCCTATACCTTACCAACAATACAAGAAATACACAGAAGATGGAAAAGAAACGGACTTGGCAAAGGTAAAACAGGTTGTGAAGTATTCATATTTAAGGATTAAAAAAAAAATGATGGGCATGAGTCTCAAGCATTACTTCCAAAATATGCAGATAACCTTAAAACTTTTAATATGTCATTACTGGTGAAATCAAACTTAAAATTAAATGTCCTGTTATATATCGTTTCTTTTGTTCAATCATAAAACCCATAGAAGATGGATGCAAGCAATTGGACCACATTCAGCACCCAAGTGTAACGGGGGAAAACACCTTCAGTAGCACTATGAAGTAAATCAAAAGTTTAAAAAGATTGAGCAGCAAAATGGAAGAAAATAATCTAGAATATATGTAACTTAAAAGGCAAAAAAGTAGGGACAACAGTAACATTGTGAAGGATATCTTTGGAAATATCTACAGTGTACAACGTGGGGCGCACTGACGGTACTACTCCCTTAGGAGTGATGATTATAGAGAGTAAAAAAGTAACTAACTATCACCAAAGGCAGGTGTAAATTCATCATCACACAATTACCTCAACTGAAACTTAACCCTAAGAGAATTAAAAACAAAAAATACCTAATCTGTGTAGCCACACCAAGAAATCAATAAGAAATCCTGTAAATCTTAATTTACTCTATCATTTTGCCACTGCCTCTTCTGGCCTGGTCCTAAGGTTAGTGGAGGAGGGTGCTCTTGATCAACCATTAAACCTTTAAAACCCTTCCATACCTCACTTCATCTATGATAACATTTATAAAATAATTTTCCTCTTATCTTATAACTTCCCACAAATGGCAAGTCACCAAACTTTCATTTTCCTCTCAAACTTCTTCACCCCTTTGCACATTTACGATAAAAAAGGTCTAAGAAAAAAAAAAGAGAATGGTAATGAATTGATGATGATACTCGCAAACAAAGAAGCCTAGGTACAATGGGAAAAGGGGTAACAGAGCAGGAGAAGTCTCTCCGATACTTGTACATTAGATTGGATTTCAGAAATTAGGGCACATTTTCCTGCACGGGGGACTGGGTGGCCATTCTTCAATTAAATGCAAAATGGGGGAAAATCATGCAGTTGCATTAAGGAGAAAAATCCAAGTGATGTTGGTCTGCAAGATGAAAGCAAAGAATAAAGCATAAAGGGGAAAACTAGTGGGTTCGAATGGATGGGACAAAGATACTTCAGTAATGCCTATAGTACACAACTTGAGATGCACAAAAGACACTGCCCAGTGGATGACCCGACCGCTAAGCCTGGACATACCATAGGCTCAACAGAGAACTAAGGCATTGCTGACATATTTTGTAGTCACATAGTTAATTTTTAGAATATTTATTTTATCTCACTCACACTGAAATAGTTCAAGACTCTTAAAGCGTAGTACATTTTAGTCTCCTAGCCCATCAAAGGTGAAAACCTGCAAGTTGTGTTGTTGGTCAAATTGGAAGTTTCCTTCCACACAC
>NC_090766.1:31095471-31127971 GCF_036898095.1 Palaemon carinicauda | reverse complement strand
CGAGCAAATTAGTTGATTGTTATAGGCCAAATCACAATGAAGGCATATAACTTTGCAACTGGGCAAATAGAGACTTTGTAAATACTTCTTGATAAGTTCAAGGTTCACGAAAAGGATAGTACTATCAGTTCCACAGTAAATTCGGTGGGTTAAACAGTCTAATTACTATTGCCATTTTCTTCAATGATCTTCCGTTTTGTATTAGACAAGTTTAATAATTTGGGATAAATCGAGCCAGATTTGAAGAATTGTATTCAAAGAAATATTTAAAAAAAAAAAAAAGTGAGCTTGTCGCTGATAAAATACTCATGGCATCTCTTTCCTATTTCAAATTTCTTGTTCATGTCCCATGAGTTCATTTTTAAGAATATGAAGGGTGTTTGCGTGACTGGAGGGAAGCTGAAGTCCCTTAATGGTTGACAAAGATATGGTAGAAATCAGACACGGTTTCAAACAACCATACACAAAGTGCTTTATGAAATTTAACTAATTTTAGTTTAAATTTCCAAACCTTTCCAATAAAACAAAATGTTTACAGTAAAATGAAACATGAATATTATAGCTATAGTATAAACGAATATGTATGTACGTAAGCAGTTATGTCTTATGAACTCTCAACACATTTACGTAATTAAGTATGCTTGTACACTCTCCGTGATCCATCTGTTTGTGTATGTGTGTGTGTCTGGGGAAAGATTTGATTAATGGTGATACAGATATTCGCCAAAACAAAAATTTGCCCCATTAGCTTATTCCTCTGATTTTTTATTGGCTTGTTAATTTTTTATGATTAGACTTCTGCAAAATAAATCACCATGAGAAATATAAAAAAGAAAGTGATGAAAAAGGTGGAAAAAATTCCAGAACTCGTTTTCGCTCTCAGTAACCACTTTTCATTACGTATTCATTTATCTAAATATCTATCTTACCTTTGGGTTTAGGTCTCAATATTCTCATTTTTCAATTGACTTTTGACATATTGTCAATTCTTCATATTACCTTAATTTTGGGAAAATATATTACTCCTTCTAAAACTGCATCTTTACAAGCCATCACCTTTTCGTTACCAGGTAATTTATTCATCTCTTGAATTGATTTATTTCTATAATCCTGGCTACTTTATTCACTTCACAATCATCTAATTACACTCATTTTCATAATTCAATTGTCTTTAAAGTTCCCTCCCTACTTTTAAGAAAAACATTTTCATAAATTCCGTCAGGAGTAACAAAAAAAAAAAAAGAAAAAAAAAGAAAAAAAAAAAAGAGGAAATATTCTCAAATTTATTCTCTGGTAACAAATAATAATTTTCACAGCCTTTTTCCAATAACATATGAATAACTTCCAATAATTTTCCTCTGCTACCATTTGTAATCATAATAATTTCCTTCCATTATCTAAATATTTGCATAACTTCTTCTATTTAACATGTGCATTGGAGGTATAATTTCCCTCTTTACTCATATGGAAATTTCCTTTTACATAATTTCACTCTAGTTATATAATTTTCTCTCTTCTAACAAGTAAACCGGATTTTTTTTTAATTAAGCAATAAAATGATTTCCTGGAAAAGACTTTTTTTTCGGAGGGCGATGAATGAATTGGAAATTGGGTAAGTGAGCGAGAGCAACCAAGAGTCCATTAGAAACTCAAGTTTTATAATGTCTCCTTTGATGTTTGCTGCTGTAGTTCAGCATCAGTTTTTAAGACTTCTCAATGACGGTGAGCATTTCTTTATCAGATGAAAAATATTCATAATTGGGCGTTTATCAATTCTATTTATCTAGAGATCCATGGTACTTTAGAAGTGAGCCCTTGGGTTGTAACTGAGAGGCGAGGTGGAAGAACTAAATTTATTTTAACAGAAAGAGTTTATATACAACAGGATCAGGACAAGAAGGTCCCAATAAATCCAAACGAAATGATTTCTTAAAATACGGGCTTAAACGGGTTCTGTTAATAGTGAGGTGTAGAGCGAGAAACACAAAAATAGAGAAAATACCGTTAGTGAACGAGCGTGTGTGAAACACCTGCGGTACATGGCTCCCTCTTAAAACAAACATACATGTGAAATGAGCCGGCCGGCTCTTAAGAGGCGTTTTGTAGGCATGTCATTTTGCGGAGGATATGCAGGTTTTAGCCAATCACGAATCTTTATTAAGAAAGCCACCGTATTGCAATAGATCAAGAGGATAGTGCCTGTGTAAGGGATCGTTAGCAGTGGCTTGCTAGTGTCACTATGCAGGAAAACGTGCTTTACTGAGTGCAGATCTGTTGGTGTGTGTTGCTTAGCTGGGGGCTTGTAAGTCTGGAAGAATGGAGTACATTGTCCTACAATGGGACATAAGTGTTGAAGGTTGCCAGAGGAAGTTTCAAACGGAAAAAATTCAGCAGTGACAACCAACAGGTCGCCATAGAACGATGTCCTTGTAATATGGATACAGGACCTACTATATCGACGTGAATGTGGTCAAAATGATGCTAAGATTAAGGAAAAGGTGCAGACTCTTGAATTCCTTTGTCAATGAACTTTTGATGTTTGGCATGAAGTACAGGTGTGGACCCAATCCTTAGCATCCTTAATAATGACATGCCAAATGAACTTTGTCTACAGTATCTGTGTAGTAGATAGGCGCGAGGGATGTGAAAGGCCGTAAATGAAATCAAACACCAGTCAACACATGGAAGCAGGTATCCTATATGCTTGGTTCTCTAGATCTTTTCGTTGGGCTTCTGCCGAGTCATTGTAATGCAATCCCAGGTGAATGACGGCCAACGTGTTTTCTTGACAGGGCATTGGCAACATGATGCATTTTTCCAGGGACGTGTTGAAAGGTGCAATTGTATTCAGCCACGGCGGAGAGATGTTGGCTTTGATGGGCGGACCAGGCATCGGACGTTCTAATAAAGACGTGAAATACAAGCATGTGGTCTGTGCGAATGATGAAGGGCATACCTTCAAAAAACTGGTGAAAGTAAAGGACAGCCAAATACAACGCCAGCAATTAGCAGATGAAGGTAAAGTAACTGGATTCCCCTTTGGACAGTTTTCTACTGAAGATGGACAATGGGCAGGGAAAGCTGTTGATCACCTGCTTAAGTACTACACCAATAGCAACGTCGCTGGTATTAGTGAAGAGAGGGAGAGGAACACGAGGAATGGGAAAAGTGAGAGCAGCAGTGGTTAATAGGGCATTCTTTATGTTGCAGTAGGCCGCTATTTCCAGGGATGTGTAGAAGGGGGCATAAGTGGTAGTGATGGCTGGCAGGAAATATTAATAGTTGATCATGCCCAAGAATTCTTGCAGTGCTTTCACGGTCGTGGGCATGGGGAAGTTCTGAACAGTTGCTACCTTCTCAGGGATGGGGTTGACTTCTTCAGGAGTGATTCAGTGCCCTAAGAATTATACTTCATTCTTAGTACACTTATCGTACCAGAATACAAGTCTGTTCTGTTGTAGGCGGTCGAGCACAATGCATAGGTAACGGAGGTGCTCCTCTTTGGAGGAAGAGAACACATACATGTTACATACATAAAAGGGGAGGTCCCCTGAAATTCCATCCATGTGGCGTTGAAAAATGACTCCAGATTTACGAAGGCCAAAACAGGAGTAATTAAAGGTGTGTGTACCGAAGGGGCGGCTGCGGGGAGGTCCTGGGGAAGTCTTCTGTGTTCATGGGTACATGCAATTTGATAATACCCCTACAGGAAGTCGAGCATGGAGAAAAACTTTACTTAGTATAAGAAAGAGGTCACGTCGGCAATGATTGGGAAGGGTTCTGTCTGCATGTTCATGCATCTGTAATTCCCACACGGACGCAGAATTGAATTGAATATAAACGTTAGGCCTTAAGCTAAGCACTGAGGCATCAGCAGCCATTCAGCGCTATGTAATGCAAATTAATCAATCATATCCGTACACCCATAACATTTGGTATCATTTTAACCTATAAAACCAATAAAAAATTTTCATACATTATCATCTAAAGGTTAAATAAGAATGGATTAAAAGTATTAAAAAATTAATTAATGAAATTTACGAAAGCTCGTGATATAGACCAATACTCTGTACACATTTTTTAAAGTTCATGGTAATATAATTTTCCCTAAGTATACCTCTTAAAGGTTTCGCATGGATTAATGTGTCCTCTAAAGGTTAAAAAAGGACAATCGACTAAAATATGATTAACATCTATTGCCACTTGACAGGTATTAAAAAGAGGGGGCTGTCTCCCTTCGCAACTTTTCATTAAATAATTGTGGGTTGGTTGTGTATGGCCAATACACAGTTTAGTTAAAACGATGTTATCCATCCTACTTGTAGAATTATATAATGACTAATTATCCACAGAAGGATGAATTTGCTTCAACTTTGTATTGGTGGTCAGTTCAGACCATCAAGCCTGCCATTTTTTCTTACAGTGAAAACGTATCTTATGTTTAAGGTCTTAAAACGGAATACTTATGGGGGATGGGTTAAGTAGTCCTGAAACTTCCTTAGCTGCTTTATTTACTCGTTCATTTCAATCTCCCTAAAACATGGGCAGGGACCCACCAAAAGCAAACACTGGTATTCTTCCTAAACTGCATAAGTATTATCCATTCCTCCACCTCTTGTAATAGATGATAGCATGGCATAGTTTGTTTAATTGATAATAAAACACTATTCGAATCCATAAAAATTATATAAAAATTATTTTGATTACCATTCTTAAAAATATGTCGGACTGCAAGAGTTATTGCATACAGCTCAGCAGTAAATACTGAACCACAGGATGGAAGTTTCTTTATGATAACAATATCCCCCATCACAACTGCATGTCAAACCCCTGCTGCCGACTTCGAACCAGTCTGTAAAAACATGTTTCCCATGATATTGAGCAGTATGATTTAAAAACTCACTTTTCATGATCTTACTGGGAAGGTATTTTTCCCTCGTACTGTAAAAAATACTTTAGCAGGTGGATTACACAAATGGGGAGACTTGGGATATCCTACCTCTTCTATCTGTGCTGTTAACAAACTTACTTATCTGGCATTCTTTATCAGCTGTACTTCCAAAGGCTTAGGCACTATTGATCTGTTAGGAGCTCAATCTAAAGAAGCCCTAACATATTTTCTGTTAGGATTGTTTCTTGTAGCGAGGGAGCTAGCTAAAAACCTCAAATTTAACATCTCTCTTTGAATGGAAAGGTGAGGCATGCCAGATTCCACATACAAAATATTAATGGGAGATTTCCGTATGCGTCAGTGGAGATGAAGAGCCCCATATTGTGAACAACATTAAGTTTTTCAAGTAAAGTCTTGGTAGCTGACACATAAATTTTAGAAGCATAGTGTAACCTGCTAAGACAAAGATGTATAGATTCTAAGCAATGATGTTCTATCAACACCGCAATCAAAGTGTTTTACAACTTTCAAGAAGTTTACTAACTTTTTTACCCTTATTGATAGGTCATTTATATGGAGACCAAACGTCACCTTCTTGTCGAAAATTACCCTAAGAAACTTGTCATAACAACTCATTTGGCAAAAAACTATCATTTAAGAAAAGGTTGGGTATCTCTTCTCTTTTACGAGTACGAGTAAAAGGAATGGCTTGGTCTTCTAACGAGAGAACATGAATCCCTGAGAATTTGACCATGCAAAGGCAGCATTTATAACAATTTAAAGATATTGGCATACTTGGAGTGCAGATTATCCACTACAATAAATTGCAAAATCATCAATAAATAGTGACCCTTGTATGCTAGGAGTTAGGGGACTCATGAAACTATTGTTAACAGCTGCAAATAACGTCACACTCAGTACGCTGCCTGGGGGACACCTTCTTCTTGCATGTAGGATGAAGATAGTTTTGCCCTTACTCTTACTTTAACAATCGGTATGATGAAGATTCTTTAAAAATAAAAAAACATATGTCCTCCTATACACCACGAAATCATCAGCTTTAAAATACTGCCCATTCAGTTGGTGTCATACACCTTTTCGAGGTAAAAAAAAAAAGACAAACACCCAGCACCTGGTTTTGTTTAAAAAAGACATTTGAAATTTCCCTTGATAACATAAGCAAAGGGTCTAGCGTACTCGGGTTCTTCCTAAAACCAAACTGGGTGTTTGATAAAAAGATTTTTCCATTCTAGATACCACACAAGTCTTGTTGATATTTCTCTCAAATAGTTTGCACATGCAACTAGTCAAGGTTATATGCCTGTAACTAGATGACAGTTATGGTTCTTTACCAGACTTATGACTAAGAATTATGATTGAAGAATGCCAGGAATCATGAGATGTATGAGAAACCCATAGACCATTATGGATTTCTAATCACACTTCCTTAATAACCACTGGGAGATGTGAAATAATTTCATATCGGATGCCATCCTCTCATGGGACAGTCAAAGACGAGCAAGAGCTACCATTTTGCATTTCCTACATACTGAAAGATAAGTTAAAAGCTTTATTATTGGAGGAAGCAGCAAGAAGAACAGATATTGTTGCTCTATTTTGTTGAAATGTTGAGGAATATTTGTCAGCACTTGATATATGAGTGAAATGCTTAGCAAGTACCTCTGCTACATATTTTGGATCATATATATATATATATATATATATATATATATATATATATATATATATATATATATATATATATATATATATATATATATATACATATATATATATACATATATATACATATACATATATATACATATACATATATATACATATACATATACATATATATATATATATATATATATATATATATATATATATATATATATATATATATATATATATATATATACATATATATATACATATATATACATATACATATATATATATATATATATACATATATATACATACATATATATATATACATACATATATATACATACATATATATATATATATACATACATATATATACATACATATATATATATATATATATATATATATATATATATATATATATATATATATATATATACATATATATATATATATATATATATATATATATATATATATATATACATATATAATATATATATATATATATATATATATATATATATATATATATATATATACATATATAATATATATATATATATATATATATATATATATATATATATATATATATATATGTATATATATATATATATATATATATATATATATATATATATATATATATATATATATATATATATATATATATATATATGTATATACAAATATATATCTATTATTTTCCCTTAATGTTGTCCCATATTTCCTTTGGAGGATTTCTGGTATTAATATTAGATATATATTTCCTCCAAGATACTCCCTTTGCTTTTTTAAAAGTGTTTTTTTTTTTTTTTTTTTTTTTTTTTTTGGCACAGGGTGTGAGGTATGCTATTCTATCTGCTTCATAGGTCGGGTCACTTTCCTTGTATTCTTTACTCTACCAAGGAACTCCAGAGCGATGAGGTAAACCACATGTTTTAGACATAAACTTGCTAGGATTATCATCAATAACATTTGAAATGTGCTGATAAGTATGTACTGGGGAATGTACTAGAGATGTAATCACCATACTCGCTATCGGTGCACAGTTCTCATAGGATGTCCAGTCTTCCTCATCTATCTTCCATTTTGGTGGACACAGAGAAGGAAGATTGTGGACATAATTTGACATTATTGGGCAATGGTCACTGCTATGTAGATGTTGATTGACCGACTAAAGGTAATCCAATCGAATAAATGAGGAACAGATTGACATATCAATGGCTGATGTAGAATTGTGGAATACCTCGTAACTAGCTGGAAAACCATCATTCATAAGTAATATACCATTGTTGTCGATTAATTCTTCAACTAGATCACTCCATCTATCACACACATTTCCAACCCATAAGGTATAATTTGCATTAAAATCACCCAATAAAATAAAAGGGTCACGGAGCTGATTGATTAGGTCTTGGAGGTCAGAGTCAAAGACTTCTTAGATTCCCAGATGGTCTAAGAGGAAAATTTCTAAATAGGGTTCAAGATATGATGGGCATAAAGTAATTTTTTTCCCGATTGTGTTCTATCAGCAAATGCCTGTAGTGGTGTAAAGAAGAGTATGGTTTCATATTTTATAGACTTATGAAAAATAAAACCTGTGCCATTTTGAGGAATTGCAGCTTGCAAAGGAGGGGATCTACAAAAATGATAGTTGGGCCCAGCAGTAAATGGTTTGCCACTGATCTTGGTTTCCTGTAGAAAAATTATATTTGCGTCTGAGTCCCTGTTTAGTGATTTTAATTGATCAATACTCATATTTAGACCTTTGCAGTCTCGCTGGATGATAGACATTATCTTTTATCATTACTTTATTTGTCTCATTTGTCTTTTGGGACTTCCCAGATTGAACAGAATATCAATCTGCATGAAAGAACACATCACCTAAACTGAATAGTTTTTAGTTTTGAGCTTTTTCTGTTTTTATGGAGCTATTTTTCTCTATTTTCAAACCTACCTCCTCCTTTACTTATGAGTCAATTTGAAAAAAAAAGAAAATTAAACCAGTGTGAAGGTGTCCTTGGGTATCTCCGCAAGAACATAATCTGCTTTGGTGGTTGAGCGAGTCACGCCCTTGATACGAAACTGGACTTCTGCGCGCTGAAACAAAGCAAACGCCTCTCCGGTGGCGAATGATGAAAGTTTCAATGGGGGAGTCGCAGCAATAACTTCCGTAGAGTCCTCCATGGTACCAGTGATGGAGGGCCGAGGCGGGGGGTGGGGGGTGGGTGGGTGGGGGGGGGGGGGTTTGGAAGGCGGGAGGAGCGAGTCAACTTCCGGGGTCACCAATGTGACGGGCCGAGAGAAGGTTGTGACTCAAAGGCAAGTTGAAAACAACTGAGTGACTTTATTATAGAACACTCTCCTTTATATACAAAAGTTCAAGGCAACAAGAATTTTCATGTTAAAAAAACAGACAATGTTACAGAGGAAAAACAAGATATGTTTTTTCAGGTTCTTTTTAGTGCGAGGGGAGAGCGAAGATACAAGCACAAAATGAACTATGTACGAACGTGCGACACGCGGTTGGTACACCAGCATAAAGCTAATAGTATAACTAAAGAAGAAAAATTAAACATAACAGTTTTCTTTTGGTTTTGGTTTCATTGCAAAAAAAAAAATATAAAAAAATAATAAATTTCTTTATTTCGAATTAATTATTTCTTCTAGGTGGGATGATATATAAAAAAATTTGAACGGAATTTTGATTTCTAAGGTCATGGAGAATTATAATACTTTTTTGAATTTTATAATTGGTTGATCACTAAGATAATATTTAGTATTTGTATGGGAAAAAGTGACACTTAGAAAAGCAGTTTAAAGTGTGGGTGTACTCACATTTGTTGATAAAGCTAATTTTGGAAGTGTACCAGGCCCTTGGTCATGTCTCATTAGACGAGATATTATCCCCTATTTTGCTCATTATAATGACCGAATCTATTGATTGGGGGGGGGGGGGGTTGTTATAGCATGACAGCTATTCATTGTAGGCAGGTGCAGGGCTACACTCGACAACCCAACACCTGGTCTGCCCGTCAACGCCATCTCTCCGCTGTGGCTGAATGCAATTGTACCCTTGAGCAGGTCCCGAGAAAAATTAATCCTGTTGCCGATGCCCTGTCAAGGAGCATATTAGCCACCATTCACCTGCGATTGAATTATAAGGCCTTGGCAGAAGCCCAACGAAAAAATCCAGAGGACCAATCATGTAGGACATCCTGCATATCCCTCTGTTTGGAGGGCGTTCCTCTCGGCGATCTAAGCGCCACCCTCCTCTGTGACATCAGTACTGGTAGACCTACACCTTGGATTCTTTCTCCCATGCGCCGAGAGGTGTTTGATTTTCTTCATGGCCTTTAACATCGCTTGTGCCGTTCTACTGCACAGCTACTGAAGACAAAGTTCATTCGGCATGGCATTACTGGGGATGCTAAGGATTGGTTCCGTGCCTGTACTTCATGCCAAACCTCAAAAGTACATCGACACACGGATTCAGGATGGGTACCTTTCCTCAACCTCAGCGGCCCTTTGCCCACATTCAGGCCAATGTTGCAGGTCCCCTATCCACATCACAAGGACAGCATTAACTGTTACCATCATCGACCTCTTTACTCGTTGGCCTAAAGCAGGGGTTCCTAACCGTTGGTTCGCAACCCCCTAGTGGGTCGCGAAGCCTTAGCAAAGCGGTCATCATTAAGACTCTTCTTGCCTCTGTGCAAGAAGTGCTTGATTCTGTAATCAAAATTGTGAGTTATGTAGAGACTACAGCACTCAAGTCTTGGCTATTTAAAGATCTGTGTAAAGACATGAATGCTCACCAAGAAGTCTTTTTCTTCACAGCACTACGTTGGTTACCAAAAGAGAACAATGTCACCCGTTGTGGCGGGATGTTGCAAAGACAACCCCCACACCCTGAATCACACTTACTGACAATGGTCTCCACAAAACAAACTTTCCCCTTACGTAATCTACAACCAGACTCTTGGACAAAAGGACAAAACAAAACAAAACATAACCTTAAAGCTATAATTCTTAAAACTTAAAATAAATCATAAACCATCCACATTCAAAATTAATACTTTAAACCAATCAAAACTTAACACTTTAAACTAATCAAAATTTAACACTTTAAACTAAATATATAATTAACAAAAAAAACCTTTCCGCAATCCAATAAATCCTAACGAAACTTAAAACTAACCGCAACCCAAACATGAAAACACAAAACACATATATATTACGAGTTCAACACCAAAATTTGTATGCTCATATATGTTATTTGCAACACAGTCGTTCACAAACTGCCGAACTGTCTTTCACGGCACAACCCTCAATCTGTGATTAACAGGTTAAACTGTATGGCAAGTTGCCACCACTGCCTCCCTAATCGGGGTCGTAATCATCATCGTCATCATCCTTATCATCATCAATAGCAGCAATCGAAGTAAACAGGCCAGGTCATCGACAATCGTTAATCCAAAAAAAACAGTCTAAATATGATCAGTTCCAGGCCAGGTCATCAACAGTAATCCACTTTCTAGAAATTTAGTCACTCCAAAGGAGGAATCGCGGCCTGCCAAAAATAAAGAAAGAAAAACACTTACGAATACTTCTAGCTAACTGAACTATCGCACTATAATCAAAGATAAATAATAAATTGTTCCTATCACTCACAAACACGACAAGCAAAGATAAACAAAACTGTACTTACTTTTTAAATGAATCAACACTTCCACGCTGGTCAGAAAAATATAAATATAATCCAGCTCTCACACAACTGCCTTATGCTGCAGTCAAATAAAAAAAGCATTCGCTCCGAAACATTCACCACTGTCGTAACCTAACTAAAAAATGTAAACAAACAATCTCATTTGTACCAACAGTCTTTCTCACCACAAACGATCGTTAACCTAACTACTTTCGCTCGCTAACACAATCTCTCTCTCTCTCTCTCTCTCTCTCTCTCTCTCTCTCTCTCTCTCTCTCTCTCTCTCTCACAGGATTTGGCAAAACCAAAAATAAAAATAAAGCAAAAATAAATCCTCCACATTCCTCCCCCCTTACTTTGCCAAATCCTTCTCACACAACACGTACATTATTTTTTTCATAACCCAGTCACAGTCGGGAACGGGACCTCTACTCCGAGTAACTGGGCCTCCATATACTCTCTCATTCACTTCTTCCTTATCACAATCATTCGCTACATTAACACTATTCCTATCTAAATCCCTATCATCTAATATATCATGTACAATCATATCTACCTCGTTCTCATCTGGCCCTATAATTACACTCATTTCTGTAAACAGTTCATCCATTTCATCAAAAACATTCTCAACTTTAGTAAAAGATTCATTCATACTACTAATCATTCTCCTATCTCTCACTCTCGCATTCGTCATCCTTTCTTTTACATCACCTAAGGAAAAGCCACACACACTATAGGTATCATTCATACTCAGCCATGATTCATCTGTATTAACACATTTATCTTCCATACACACTTGCACATTTACACCCTTGTCATACTTATTTCTATTCTCACTTTTACTTATAAAATTTCTCCTTCGTTCATCCTTACTTAACGCTTTCAAACGCCTCTTTTTCCTATATTCAACTAACACTAATTGTTTATTTTCCAGCCCTAACTTTTCATGCATACTAGATTCATACTTGCTCATTTCTAACCAATTATTCATCCCATTCTCACAAACATTGATCCTATTCCTTCCACACACACAGGAGGACTCACCCAGCCGAACCCTCTCACACTCTAGTTTCCCGAACATCCTGGCTGACTTATTCTCTTCTTCCTACATACCCTAGCTACATGCCCATCTGCACCACATTCAGTACACTTACCCCGTGGCTCCTTGCACATTCTAGCATAATGACCATCCTTACCACAATTACCACAAATTACATTCATATGATTACTACGACATCCACTCGCTATGTGCCCAGTCATACCACACCGATAACATTTTACCCCTTTCTCTTTCTTGCACTCACTAATTCTATGCCCTACCTCACCACATCCAAAACAAGCACCAAGAGCCCATCTACATTCATTCTTCTTATGTCCTACTTTCCCACATCTGTAACACTTCTCTTCACGGATACAACTACCTGACCTATCTTGCGGCGCACTAGCACTCCTATCCCTCCAAACCTGATTCCCTTGCCTAAACCCTTCATTTGTCCTTACAGGTATTCCCACATTACTCGTCCTAACACTCCTATCTACTACACTATCAGCTACCCTCATCGGTCCTCTCATAACAGCATCTCTAAAACTAACAAATTCTGGCACACTTTCCTCCATTCCAGTTCTTACACTCACAGATTTACTTTCTTTCATACACCTATCCAACTCGTAATCCTCAACTATCTCTAAAATATCATCCCATGTCAATCTTTCTTTCGTCCACCTCATTTTCTCCTTCCGTTTCAAATTAACAAACTCAGCAACATTCTCAGGTACAGTAGCCAAAAACTTCCTCATTAACTCCTTATTCTCATTTATACCTTCATCCCCATACTTCTTCCTAGCCAAAGTTTCCAACCTACATACGTACATTGATATCGCTTCTCCTGCATTCATCCGTGCTTCATCAAAATCATTCTTACGCTTATACTTAACACTCCCTTTCATACGTTTTACCTGCTCAATTATTCTCGTTTTCACACTTTCATAATCAACGTCCCCTACACTCATTATCACTCCATACATCGTCAACAAATACCCAGTCAAATATTCTCCTAACTCCCTAGCCCAAATTCTTTTACTATCACCATACTTATCCTGACAATACCTCTCATACTCCTTGAAAAAATCATATACATCCCTACTGCTATGCTCATTGAACCTTTCACACCGAGGTACCTCTCTCATAAACACAGTCTTACACACATCACGTTCATTCTCACTGCTATCATCACTGTCTACTCCCTTGTTACCTTCTTCCTCATTCGAATATAATGAATCCACTTCCACACTTAAATTCCTATCCTTAACCATTCCTTTCTTACCCTTTTTCTTACTTACCACTTTCACCCATTCACGATCGTCCTTGCTATCAGCCTGATACTTTTTCTTCCCTTTCTTCACATCACTTTTACCTTTCCTTTCATCTTTCCTCTCACCTTTCTGTTCATCCTTACTATGCCTAATTCCCTTATCTTCAACATCACCATCACTCTTACTACTATCACTATCACTTCCTTTCCCATTATCACCTACCTTATCCTTCTCTTCCACTACCAACCCATTACCCGAAGCTGAGGACACTCCTCCGACTGCACCTTCACCCATTATAGTTTTCATCATCCCCATGACTTGCCCCATCATATCTTCCATTCGTTTCTCCATTCGTTCTTCATTCTCTCGCATCCTCATCTCAACACCCTCTTCCACTCTCTCTACAGTTCCCTTCAACTCCCTAAGCTCCTTCTGCATCGCCGCATTCTCCCAGTTCAACCTCTCATGCTCTACTAGCAACCTCTCCTCACGCTCCTTACTCAGCCGCAATTCCTCCCTCAAAACCCTTAATTGCTCCTCCATTTTTCATCAACCTTAATCCTAAATTCTTAACCTAATTCCGTCCTTCGTCCAACAGTCCAGCTTCTATCCCACCTCAGTAGTCCCTGTTCGGGCGCCAAAATAATGTGGCGGGATGTTAAAAAAAACAAGCCCCACACCCTGAATCACACCTACTGACAATGGTCCCACAACACAAACTTTCCCCTTACGTAATCTACAACCAGACTCTTGGACAAAAGGACAAAACAAAACAAAACATAACCTTAAAGCTATAATTCTTAAAACTTAAAATAAATCATAAACCATCCACATTCAAAATTAATACTTTAAACCAATCAAAACTTAACACTTTAAACTAATCAAAATTTAACACTTTAAACTAAATATATAATTAACAAAAAAAACCTTTCCGCAATCCAATAAATCCTAACGAAACTTAAAACTAACCGCAACCCAAACATGAAAACACAAAACACATATATATTACGAGTTCAACACCAAAATTTGTATGCTCATATATGTTATTTGCAACACAGTCGTTCACAAACTGCCGAACTGTCTTTCACGGCACAACCCTCAATCTGTGATTAACAGGTTAAACTGTATGGCAAGTTGCCACCACTGCCTCCCTAATCGGGGTCGTAATCATCATCGTCATCATCCTTATCATCATCAATAGCAGCAATCGAAGTAAACAGGCCAGGTCATCGACAATCGTTAATCCAAAAAAAAAACAGTCTAAATATGATCAGTTCCAGGCCAGGTCATCAACAGTAATCCACTTTCTAGAAATTTAGTCACTCCAAAGGAGGAATCGCGGCCTGCCAAAAATAAAGAAAGAAAAACACTTACGAATACTTCTAGCTAACTGAACTATCGCACTATAATCAAAGATAAATAATAAATTGTTCCTATCACTCACAAACACGACAAGCAAAGATAAACAAAACTGTACTTACTTTTTAAATGAATCAACACTTCCACGCTGGTCAGAAAAATATAAATATAATCCAGCTCTCACACAACTGCCTTATGCTGCAGTCAAATAAAAAAAGCATTCGCTCCGAAACATTCACCACTGTCGTAACCTAACTAAAAAATGTAAACAAACAATCTCATTTGTACCAACAGTCTTTCTCACCACAAACGATCGTTAACCTAACTACTTTCGCTCGCTAACACAATCTCTCTCTCTCTCTCTCTCTCTCTCTCTCTCTCTCTCTCTCTCTCTCTCTCTCTCTCTCTCTCTCTCTCTCTCTCTCTCACAGGATTTGGCAAAACCAAAAATAAAAATAAAGCAAAAATAAATCCTCCACACCGTATCTTTGAGATGAAAGATGAAATAAAGTTTGTCCTGGAGGCTCAAGATAAAAGAGAACTTCTGGCTTACTTCAAAGATGAAGCATGGATTAAAAGGGTTGCATTCCCTCCTGACATTTTCGGCCAACTGAAAAAGCTAAACTGGATGCCTCCGGGAAGGGAAATAAATATTCTCCTCTTTACAGACAGTCGTTGGTCCCTTGTTTTCAAACTTTAAAACTGGCGTCGGAAAACCAATCTCCTAAACATCGTTATGTTCGAAAATCTTTGTGCAGTGGTGGATGAATCTTAGATCCAATTTGATCTGTTCCTCATTGAGATTACTGGACATCTTCAGATGAGATCAAAGATGAATTCCTGGATCTAAGGAACAACAACTCTTAAGCTTGTGATCTCTTCAAGGAGAAATCGGTGGCTCTTGTGGTGTGCTATGTATCAGTCATACTACAAACTCAGCATGCCAGCCATGCGTGTCCATGTTCCATGTGCTACTAACTACTTGTGTGAGGTGTGGTTTTCAACTCGTCAATATAAAACGAAGAGAAGAAACTGATTTGATGTCAGCGATGACATGAGACTGGCTCTTACAAACTCTCGACCCTGAATTTCCAGGCTTGCTACTCCAATGTAACATGATGCACCCCACTATGTGGATTAGAAAGCTGTGGAACTCTATGTATATTGATAATATTGCAAGAATGAATATGCTCCTTTTGTAAATCAGATACTTAGTTTGCCAATGAATAATTACACAATACTTTTTTTTCCCTTTTTTTTTAATTGTGGAAAACTATCTGTTTTATCCCTAGTATCACTAACTTGATTTTTATTTTATCTTTTTTTTTCTTTTGTTAAGGAGACAGAAAGAAATGGTATCTTCAAAAAATCATTCAATAATTTTGTAATTATTTATTGGTAAACTAAGCCACACCATTGATCAATTCAATATAATCAATATACATAGTTTTCCATAGCTATCAAACCTAAAAAAATATTTAATAATTGTGTAATATTTTATTGGCAAACTAAATCACAGCAACGATCAAGCATCAATTCATACAGAGAGACTAATAATACTTGCAATATTATCAATATTGCAAGAATTATTTGCCTCATTTTGTGAATTAATGTTTGATAAATGTTGTGATTTAGTTTGCTAAAAATACATTACAAAATTATTGAATGATTTTTTCAAACATACCATTTCTTTCTCTCTCCTTAAAAAAAGAAAGAAAGAAAGAAAAAATCAAGCTGGGGATAGTAGGGGGTCGTGGGGTTTTCGAAGTTTTGAGTAAGGGGTCATGAGTGCAAAAACGTTGGGAACGATTGGCCTGAAGCCATTCCCATGGAAACTACAACGTTGACCTTACTCTCAGGATGAATAGCGAGATTTTTATCTCCAAGCATATTACTTCCGACAGGGGTACTTCTTTCACCTCTTAAATATGGATATCATTAGCAAATCTGGATATCATCCTTCATTAGGTAACCTCACATGCTCCCTAGAAATTTATAGTAGATCCTAAGTATCTAAATTGGTCTACCTGTTTTATAACTCCTCCTCTACTCTTACGTATGTCTATGCTGTACCTACCTTCCTTATTGCTAACCATGGCTTCAGTCTTATCCAAATTCACCCTCAAACCACCCCTTTCTAATGTCTCTGGCCACTCTGCCACCCAACTCTGTAATTCTTCCTCATTTTCTGCAGTAATCACCAAATCATCAGCATATAATAACTCCCACAACTATGCATTTCTGTTCCCTTCATTTAAAACATTTAAGACCAACAAAAATGAATACGGGCTTAATGGTGACCCTTGTTGTAATCCAACATCATCTTCAAAGGTTTATGTCCCTCAAACAGCTGTTATTACCTTTTTTTTTTATTTATTTATTTATTTATTTTTTTTTTTTTTGTAAATCATCTCTACCAGTCTAACAAACTTCTCCGGAACTTTCCTCTTCCTCGTGCACCAAAAACATCCCCTTTCTTGGTATTCTGCTATAAACCTTCTCTAAATCTACAAAAGCACAAAAGAATTTCTGGTTTCCTTCTAGTCTCTTTCCCTGTAAATGCCTTACTATAAAGATGGCCTCCGTAGTCCCTCTCATTTATAAATCTATAATGCTTTTCCACAATTTTCCCAATCTCTCTCTATCTCTCGTCTGGTACTTTATCTAACACTTTCAAACCATACTCTGCCAGCTTAACTCCCCTGTATTTACCTTTCTGTTTAAATATAGATATCATTAGACTCTCATCGCAGTCTTTAGGCATTATTTCCTCAATAAATCCAGCATCCATTCTTCCCTCTCTGCAGTTAGTATCTTGACCATTTCAATTTGAAACTATGATAGGTCTAGTATTTTACTATTCTTCATTCTACTCAATGCCCGCCTCACCTCTGTCCCTGTATCTTCATCACTGGCCACTCCACCCATTGTGCATTGCTATCATTATGTTTAATGACAAGAAATTTGGGCAATATCACTGATTAGACTGTTTTCATATTCTTCGTTTCTGGGACTTTTTATTACTATTATTATTTTTATTATTATAGTTATTATCATTGTTGTTATTGTTGTTGTTGTTGTTTTCAAGAACTAAAATCTAAGAAATTCTCTATGTGAATTTGGTGAAAATTTGGCTGATTCAGTATGCGTAAATTTTTACAGGGCTTTTTTCCTCCAGATTTAAAAAACTATCGTAAATTAGAAGTATCAGGCCTTTAATTTGTTATATTGATTAAGCTGTGAATGTGCGACTGCATCTTTTAAATGTCAGTAATTCTATCTGTTTATAAGGAAACTGAAAACAATAGGGGGAGACTTAGGGATGGGACGTTATATCCTCTGAACGTTTATGACCTTGACCTTTTTCATTGTCATGGTTAGTTGCAAGGCAAAATGTTCTTTAGATTCAATTTTGTTAAAACGTGGTTGGGAAGTACTTTTAGTTAATTATTAACCTCCCAAACCACCACATATTTTGCCTTGACCTACTTTTGAAAGTCACAGATTAATTCAAAGTGCAAAAATCTCAGTTTTTTTCTGATCACCAAACACTTTGATAGATTAAATGTATCTAGTCTTCGAAATATTTGTCATCGATGGTGATGATGATGATGATGATGATGTTCTTATAGTCGAATGGCAGTTTTGGAGAGTGGGGTAAGTTTAACCCCTCCCTCAGTTGGCAGAAAGCTGGTTGGCTCTTTAAGGCCTCCAGAATCCAGTTATTCTCACAATTACGACAGATATCTGAATGGTCATATGCAACACCGAGGTCATTACATTACAATTGCCCTATATTCCGTGCGCTGAAATATTTTTACCATTCAACCATATCCATAAACGAGTCTTTTTTTTTTTTTTTTTTTTTTTTTTTTTTTTTTTTTTTTTTTTTTAGTCAGTGACGGTCGAATGCGTATATTTCAAGTTATTATTTTTTTTTTCGTGATTTCGGGGACACGAAACAAATGATAAAAATTAAGATAAATAATTTATTACCACGATAAAATTGGTTGATTGGTTATGGCTATATGTCGTTGACTGAATATGACGTCTTCGCCCTTTCTTACCTGATGTAATATCTACAAGGAAGCTTTTGTGGTAATAGCTGTTATGATATAAAGGAAAACTTCTCAATGTTTATTGATAAAATTTGATATATGAGAAAGTCATTATTGTTTCAGATGTGGAATCATCCAACGGTTGATTAGGAAATTCGACTTCAGCAAAACGTCAAAATCATTTTAATTTTTTGTTATTACATTCGTTAATTCATATGAGACCGAACTAAGATAAGTTTCATGATTTGGTAATTATATTTCATAATTGGTAATCTCTTATCTAAGCCTAAACACAGCCTGAATAAATCCCAATATGTTTTTCACTTGAACTGACACTAGTGTTTTTTATAAGTCAAATTATCTTAATAAATGTTGAATACTTTTAGGTTTAAACTGATAACGATTTCATGCAAAGTTGAGACGTTTCTTTTATCCATTAAATGCTTCTATTTCCCCAAAATGCGACATTACAAAAGAAGCTTCAATTAATAGTGAGGAGAGTTCGAATGGTACAAGGATGTCCTTACTGTGCACAGGTGTCGCTGTGAGTACGTTGCCATCATATAAATCATCCCACTACAATTACGTTTGGAAGGTATAAACAAGTTCCTAATATATATATATATATATATATATATATATATATATATATATATATATATATATATATATATATATATATATATATATATATATATATATATATATATATATATATATATATATATATATATATATATATATATATATATATATATATATAATTAGGTTTATCAATTTGTACATGATTGATACGTCTAATTCCTTAAAAGATTGGTGATATAATCTTTAGTTCATTGAACTTATCATGCCAAATAACATTCAGAATTCAAATATAGGTTTTTCTATATTAGTTTTGAGAGAGAGAGAGAGAGAGAGAGAGAGAGAGAGAGAGAGAGAGAGAGAGGCTGGACAAGATACCATGATCCATATACCCAGTATTACCCCTACCGCTTCCCCCCTCCCCCCTCTCGTATCATCCCTCACCTTCCCTCCTCCCCCTAGTATCATCCCTCAACTTCCCCCCTCCCCACTCTCGTATCACCCCTTACCTTCTCCCCCTCCCGTATCATCCCTCACCTTCCCCCCTCCCCAATCTCGTATCATCCCTCACCTTCCCACCTCCCCCTCTCGTATCATTCTTACCTTCCCCCCTCCCTACCCTCGTATCAGACCTCACCTTCTCCCTCCTCCCTCTCGTATCATCCCTCATCTTCCCCCCTCCCCCTCTCGTATCATCCCTAACCTTCCTCCCTCCCCACCCTCGTATCATCCCTCACCTTCCCCCCTCCCCCTCTCGTATCATCCCTCATCTTCCCCCTCCCGCCTCTAGTATCATCCCTCGCTCTCCCCCCTCCCCCTCTCGTATCATCCCTAACCTTCCCCCCTCCCCACCCTCGTATCATCCCTCATCTTCCCCCCTCCCACCTCTCGTATCATCCCTCGCCCTCCCCCCTCCCCCTCTCGTATCATCCCTCACCTTACCCCCTACCCCTCGCGTATCATCCCTCACCTTCCCCCCTCCCCCTCTCGTATCATCCCTCACCTTCCCCCCTCCCCCTCTCGTATCATCCCTCACCTTCCCCCCTCCCACCTCTCGTGTCATCCCTCGCTCTCCCCCCTCCCCCTCTCGTATCATCCCTAACCTTCCCCCCTCCCCACCCTCGTATCATCCCTCATCTTCCCCCCTCCCACCTCTCGTATCATCCCTCGCTCTCCCCCCTCCCCCTCTCGTATCATCCCTAACCTTCCCCCCTCCCCACCCTCGTATCATCCCTCACCTACCCCCCTCCCCCTCTCTTATCATCCCTCACCTTCGCCCCTCCCCACCCTCGTATCAGACCTCACCTTCCCCCCTCCCCCTCTCGTATCATCCCTAACCTTCCCCCCTCCCCACCCTCGTATCATCCCTCATCTTCCCCCCTCCCACCTCTCGTATCATCCCTCGCTCTCCCCCCTCCCCCTCTCGTATCACCCCTAACATTCCCCCCTCCCCACCCTCGTATCATCCCTCATCTTCCCCCCTCCCCCTCTTGTATCATCCCTCACCTTCCCCCCTCCCCCTCTCGTATCATCCCTCATCTTCCCCCCTCCCACCTCTCGTATCATCCCTCGCCCTCCCCCCTCCCCCTCTCGTATCATCCCTAACCTTCCCCCCTCCCCACCCTCGTATCATCCCTCACCTTCCCCCTCCCCCTCTCGTATCATCCCTCACCTTCCCCCCTCCCCCTCGCGTATCATCCCTCATCTTCCCCCCTCCCACCTCTCGTGTCATCCCTCGCTCTCCCCCCCTCCCCCTCTCGTATCATCCCTAACCTTCCCCCCTCCCCACCCTCATATCATCCCTCATCTTCCCCCCTCCCACCTCTCGTATAATCCCTCGCTCTCCCCCCTCCCCCTCTCGTATCATCCCTAACCTTCCCCCCTCCCCACTCCCCACCCTCGTATCATCCCTCACCTACCCCCCTCCCCCTCTCGTATCATCCCTCACCTTCGCCCCTCCCCACCCTCGTATCAGACCTCACCTTCCCCCCTCCCCCTCTCGTATCATCCCTCACCTTCCCCCCTCCCCCTCTCGTATCATCCCTCATTTTCCCCCCTCCCACCTCTCGTATTATCCCTCTCATATCATCCCTAATCTTCCCCCCTCCCCACCCTCGTATCATCCCTCACCTTTGCCCCTCCCCACCCTCGTATCAGACCTCACCTTCCCCCTCCTCCCTCGCTTATCATTCCTCGCTCTCCCCGCCTCCCCCTCTCGTATCATCCCTCACCTTCCCCCCTCCCCCTCTCGTATCATCCCTCATCTTCCCCCCTCCCCCTCTCGTATCATCCGTAACCTTCCTCCCTCCCCACCCTCGTATCATCCCTCACCTTCCCCCCTCCCCCTCTCGTATCATCCCTCACCTTCTCCCTCCCACCTCTCGTATCATCCCTCGCTCTCCCCCCTCCCCCTCTCGTATCATCCCTAACCTTCCTCCCTCCCCACCCTCGTATCATCCCTCACCTTCCCCCCTCCCCCTCTCGTATCATCCCTCATCTTACCCCTCCCGCCTCTAGTATCATCCCTCGCTCTCCCCCCTCCCCCTCTCGTATCATCCCTAACCTTCCCCCCTCCCCACCCTCGTATCATCCCTCATCTTCCCCCCTCCCACCTCTCGTATCATCCCTCGCCCTCCCCCCTCCCCCTCTCGTATCATCCCTCACCTTCCCCCCTCCCCCTCTCGTATCATCCCTCACCTTCCCCCCTACCCCTCGCGTATCATCCCTCATCTTCCCCCCTCCCACCTCTCGTGTCATCCCTCGCTCTCCCCCCTCCCCCTCTCGTATCATCCCTAACCTTCCCCCCTCCCCACCCTCGTATCATCCCTCATCTTCCCCCCTCCCACCTCTCGTATCATCCCTCGCTCTCCCCCCTCCCCCTCTCGTATCATCCCTAACCTTCCCCCCTCCCCACCCTCGTATCATCCCTCACCTACCCCCCTCCCCCTCTCTTATCATCCCTCACCTTCGCCCCTCCCCACCCTCGTATCAGACCTCACCTTCCCCCCTCCCCCTCTCGTATCATCCCTAACCTTCCCCCCTCCCCACCCTCGTATCATCCCTCATCTTCCCCCCTCCCACCTCTCGTATCATCCCTCGCTCTCCCCCCTCCCCCTCTCGTATCACCCCTAACATTCTCCCCTCCCCACCCTCGTATCATCCCTCATCTTCCCCCCTCCCCCTCTTGTATCATCCCTCACCTTCCCCCCTCCCCCTCTCGTATCATCCCTCATCTTCCCCCCTCCCACCTCTCGTATCATCCCTCGCCCTCCCCCCTCCCCCTCTCGTATCATCCCTAACCTTCCCCCCTCCCCACCTTCGTATCATCCCTCACCTTCCCCCTCCCCCTCTCGTATCATCCCTCACCTTCCCCCCTCCCTCTCGCGTATCATCCCTCATCTTCCCCCCTCCCACCTCTCGTGTCATCCCTCGCTCTCCCCCCTCCCCCTCTCGTATCATCCCTAACCTTCCCCCCTCCCCACCCTCATATCATCCCTCATCTTCCCCCCTCCCACCTCTCGTATAATCCCTCGCTCTCCCCCCTCCCCCTCTCGTATCATCCCTAACCTTCCCCCCTCCCCACTCCCCACCCTCGTATCATCCCTCACCTACCCCCCTCCCCCTCTCGTATCATCCCTCACCTTCGCCCCTCCCCACCCTCGTATCATCCCTCACCTTCCCCCCTCCCCCTCTCGTATCATCCCTCACCTTCCCCCCTCCCCCTCTCGTATCATCCCTCATTTTCCCCCCTCCCACCTCTCGTATTATCCCTCTCATATCATCCCTAATCTTCCCCCCTCCCCACCCTCGTATCATCCCTCACCTTTGCCCCTCCCCACCCTCGTATCAGACCTCACCTTCCCCCTCCTCCCTCGCTTATCATTCCTCGCTCTCCCGCCTCCCCCTCTCGTATCATCCCTCACCTTCCCCCCTCCCCCTCTCGTATCATCCCTCACCTTCCCCCCTCCCTCTCTCGTATCATCCCTCACCTTTGCCCTTCCCCACCCTCGTATCAGACCTCACCTTCCCCCTCCTCCCTCGCTTATCATCCCTCGCTCTCCCCCCTCCCCCTCTCGTATCATCTCTCACCTTCCCCCTCCTCCCTCTCGTATCATCTCTCACCTTCCCGGCTCCCCCTCTCTATCACACTACCTCTTATCCACCACCATTCTCCCCTTTCCTTATCCCAAACCCATTACACATTTTGTGTTTCTTCTCATAGTTAGTAAAAAGTTTGTCAAGAGGAATTTCAGTAATGCTTCTGAATATGACCAGAGGTGGACAGAAAACATAATCTCTCTCTCTCTCTCTCTCTCTCTCTCTCTCTCTCTCTCTCTCTCTCTCTCTCTCTCTCTCAGATACAAGTTGAAAAATTTTTCATTTTGGAATAGGATCTGCTTCAAATGCAAGAAACGTTTTCTTTACCCATATGCTAAATATAACTATTTAAATATATTTAAATCAGAGTAAAAGAAAAAAAAAAAACTATGATTTCAATGAAAATTAGATATACTGTAATCAAAACGGTTCAAGTGTTAGATCAATACCAAGAGTAAAATATCTGATGATATAATAGTATAGAAAAACAAGAAATACAATATATATATATATATATATATATATATATATATATATATATATATATATATATATATATATATATATATATATATATATATATATATATATATATATATCACAAGCACACGTGATTTTAATTAATGTAATATCACCCACGAAATGCATTTAATACCGAATTCTATCTTGGGAATACATATCCACTTGGAATTCATTTTATGGTAACAGCTTCTGGCCGGGTGGTGATTCGAACCACCACCTGTACGGCTTGAAACTATGCTGGCAGGGACCCTACCGACTCAGCTATCAAGAGAGACTAAAAGTTTATGACAAGTCCCCCTACATATTCCTGTCGAATTCAGGATTCTGTTCATAGATTTGAAATAGACCCATCTCCACCATGATAGCTGAATCGTGAGTTTGCAACACGTGGTTATTTTAATGAACATATATCACAAGCACACGTGATTTTAATTAATGTAAATATCACCCACGAAATGCATTTAATACCGAATTCTATCTTGGGAATATATATCCACTTGGAATTCATTTTATGGTTACAGCTTCTGGCCGGGTGGTGATTCGAACCACCACCTGTACGGCTTGAAACTATGCTGGCAGGGACCCTACCGACTCAGCTATCAAGAGAGACTAAAAGTTTATGACAAGTCCCCCTACATATTCCTGTCGAATTCAGGATTCTGTTCATAGACTTGAAATAGACCCATCTCCACCATGATAGCTGAATCGTGAGTTTGCAACACGTGGTTATTTTAATGAACATATATCACAAGTACACATAGTTTCAAGCCGTACAGGTGGTGGTTCGAATCACCACCCGGCCAGAAGCTGTTACCATAAAATGAATTCCAAGTGGATATGTATTCCCAAGATAGAATTCGGTATTAAATGCATTTCATGGGTGATATTTACATTAATTAAAATCACGTGTGCTTGTGATATATGTTCATTAAAATAACCACGTGTTGCAAACTCACGATTCAGCTATCATGGTGGAGATGGGTCTATTTCAAGTCTATGAACAGAATCCTGAATTCGACAGGAATATGTAGGGGGACTTGTCATAAACTTTTAGTCTCTCTTGATAGCTGAGTCGGTAGGGTCCCTGCCAGCATAGTTTCAAGCCGTACAGGTGGTGGTTCGAATCACCACCCGGCCAGAAGCTGTTACCATAAAATGAATTCCAAGTGGATATGTATTCCCAAGATAGAATTCGGTATTAAATGCATTTCGTGGGTGATATTTACACACACACACACACACACACACACACATATATATATATATATATATATATATATATATATATATATATATATATATATATATATATATATATATATATGTGTGTGTGTGTGTGTGTGTATGTATATACTGTATACACATATACTGTATATACTGTATATAACGAAAGAAGAAAGAAAATATGATGTAATTGTAGATAAAAAGCATGGGAAAAGTCTCTATCCTGTTCTGGTCCTGGAGAATGTCAAACACCTGTGTACCATTGCCATCTGTTACAAGTAAATATCCAAAAGTATAGGATATGAAAGTAAAGTCTTCTTGTTGATGATAACAATAAATAGAAAAGATAAAATTAATGAGCTTAACTCTTTTAATATTTGTTTAATTGCTATTCCTCTTTCTCTATATTTATGTAAAAGTTGATATAACTTGTCAATTCTGATTACATTAATAGTCTAAATTCTGTTTTTATCAGAAAAACTAATCTTGATTAATGTATATTAAAGTATGATTTCATTTCACATTTACAAAGTTTAATACTATAAAATACCCTTATTAGACTGAAACAAATAATCAGCACCTGCAAATGAGTAGTACTAAAATCAGAAAAAAAAGAAAAAAAAAAAGAATTTGAATAAAAAAGATAGATTTAAATAAAAAAAAAATCTGATTAAATCAAATAAATCTGTTTTTTACATCATGCTTTTTTTTTCAATTCGGGGTAAAATTGATGTTTATAACCTCCGCCACCGAAGTTGGATGGAGATTATATTTTACCCCCTGTTTATATGTTTGTCTGTGTGTTGGTTAGTGAACATTTTTCTAGCTACAATTTCAATCGTAGAGTAATGAAACTTGGAGGGATTAATTTCTATGTAAAAAGCTAGAAATGATAAAATTTTGAAGGTTGAGGTCAAAGGTCACGGTCACGATCAAGCAAAATATCCAATTCACGTAACCAGCCATAAGTTTGGACATCGTTGTCACAAAGACTTCAAACTTGGTTCACATTCGATTGCATAAAAATGCACGCCAATTAATGCATGTTAAAGTCGAAGGTCAAGGTTGAGTCAGACGTCAAGCACCGAAAAAGGGTCAAATTCCGGTCATCAACCATACAGCCACAATTTTGATAGTAAAGTAATGAAACTTGTAGGGATTTTAAACTGTTATGTAAAGAGCTGGAAATTATTAAATTTTGGAAGGTCAAAGGTCAAGTTCACGGACGAGTAAAATGTCCATATCACGTAATCAGCCTCAAGTCTGGACATCCATGTCACAGAGACTTCAAACTTGGTTCATATTTAAGTGTATGAAAATCCCCGGCAATTAATACATGTCAAGGTCGAAGATCAAGGTCAAGGTTGTGTATCAACAAATGAGGATAGACTTGTCCTTTATGGACAATCTTTTTTATTTTTGGTCTTAAAGCAGCAATCCGTGCCATCTCCAATCACCATATCATATTCCTCAACGAGAAAAAAATTCTACTTCAGGTTCATTACCTAGGAATATTTTCGGAAATTTATTTCTAAATTTATACTCCATTTCATAAGTTTTACAGATCTAGAAATTAGTATCAGTATTTTTCCTCAAAGAAAAAATTTCTTCAGTTATAGAAAATATCTTCCTGGCTTTTACATTGCTCACTTTGGAATTTTAAGTCTTTTGGTAATTAAATAAATCTCAGTTACAATTGATTTCAAAGGGGTAGTTTTTACTTGATAGCGAAACCACAACATATTCGAGATTAAATAAAATTTTCACACCATTTAAAGTATATGCATATTTCTTGTTTCTCAGATCATAATTTTATACAAGATATAATGTCCTCATCCTTTCGGCATCCATAAAGAGGACTTTAAAAAAAAAAAAAAAAAAAAAAAAAAAAAAAAAAAAAAAAAAAAAAAAAAAAATAAAACTGATGAAAACGTTCACTGTGCCAGTTACGGCTGGCCTACAGGTTCCCAGGCAGTCCTTGAAATCTGCCATTCCCTTAGCACAGAAGGCGCTGGAAATATTCAGAGAACAACAGGCAGGAGGAGGGGTGAACAATTTTCCGCCACAAGTGATAGCAGCGATTGAACTTTAGAGGCTGCCCAGTATCCAACCCTTGAAAAGTTGTTGGAACTGTGGGGGAAGGGGGCAATTACGGTCTCTATGCCCCTCTGACGATAAGCGGTGGTGTTTTGGATGCTATGCCACCAACCATCTTCTGAACAGCTGTCCAAGAAACCACGTCACCTCTGTACCAACAAGAGAAAGGGATAGACGACGCGGGAACGGGATCAATGATCCCTAGGGCCGCACCTCAAACCTCGCATGAACGGGGACAGTAGTACCAAGGAATCAGCCAGCACTCCCCGCCCCAGAGTCGGAGCAAAACAGTCAGTTACCCAGCCAGCAGTAAGGGATACACCCTTGTCAGTGAGTGCACTTTCCCAGGTATGTCTAAGCAGGTTGGAGGGGTGGAGGAGCCATCCCTCACCGCTGCTCACGTTCATGGGAATAGGAAAGCTGTTCCAATTCTTGAAATAGCACTGGGAACGTTTGTGCAATGCGCTTCGATTGATTCCGATGCCAGAGTATTTTTTATGGAAGAACACCTAGTGACTGACACCATCCAAAAGTCGAAAGAGTGCCGGGTATTGAACACAGGTGGTGGTCACGATATTTTAATTATTTTCACGATTGATTTCATCAGGGAAAAGAAAGTGAGCATCCAGGGGCCCAATAGGGATGGGCTAGAGGTGAGGTGAAAGTGGGTTCAGGGGAAGAGACAGAGATACTTGTTATGGGGACTCAATTCCTCCCTCCACACTCTACTCCTTATCAGTGGCACCTGTACAGGAAATGAGTAAAGGCGACCTAGTTTATGTTAAAGACACATCAAAAGTGGCTAGATTATATGTCCTCCAGAAATCACTCCTCATCGAAGGAAAGGTCAAAATTCCCTTTATAAATGTAAGTACCCATTGGTTCCACTAAGGCACTGAGTCAGTCTGCGACCTTGAGTTATGTTTGCTTGTAACAACCGAGCAGACACTGGAAGCTTTTTCTTTTCATGGTGAAGTTCCCGGTGGGGACAGGCTGAGAAAGCGACGTCAAACAGCTGTTGGAGCGACCCCAATTATTCATCACAAAAGAGTTGGGAATATTATAGGGAAATTTGCAGACGTAATTACAGTTAGAAATGAGCCCCCGAGGAAAATCAATAAGTTACCATTTAATACCGAGACTAGGATTGATTGATTGATTGATTGAAAGTTTTCTGGCATCCTGACATCTAAGGTCATTGACGCCGATACCATTTACTGTATATGAAAATTAAAAGAGAATTCGATTAAAACCATAAAAATTAAGAAGTCATTAAAATAGTTAAATAGTTTTCAGAAGACCTGCTTCTGAAATAAATCTAAAAATTCCGCTCGCATAGTAAGACACATCATGTCCAAGAATCTTGGCAAGGATAAACCTGCCATCCTCACCTTGAGCCTCAAACAGATATCTATTTCTTAATTTAGTAAAATTAGGGCATTCGGTCAACAAATGCCTCACTGTTAAAGGTACTAAGCAGTCCTCGCAATACGGTTGGTGTTGGCCCTTCAGCAGAAACTCGTGTGTCAACCGTGTGTGACCAATACGGAGACGACAAAGAGTCGTCTCCCATTTTCGGGGAATCATGTTATACCTCCAAGGTGATATGATATTTGTTACTTCCCTCATTTTATTTCCGTCTTGACTGTCCCAGTGCTGTTGCCATTTATCACAAACCAATTTCTTGATGTAAGGTAGGAGATCGTTACATGGAATGGGATACCTCCTTGGTAACAACTCGGATGCCGCATTCTTCGCCAGTAAATCTGCCTTCTCATTCCCAGACACACCTACATGTGCTGGAACCCAACAAAATCGAACAGTTATACCTTTCCGTCCAATAATAAAAAGCCATTCTAAAATCTTTAAAACTAGAGGGTTACTAGAATTAAAAACTTCTAAAGCTTGAAGAACACTCCTTGCATCACTAAAAATTGTAAAATTACCCTCCTTTTCCAAAGCTATTTTCTCAATAGCGGTTAATATGCCATACAGTTCGGCAGTAAATATGGAAGCTGTTAGAGGAAGTGCACCTCTACAATTAAAATCATTACTATGTACTCCAAATCCCAAACCTTATAGGACTCCCGTTTGTAATGTAGAGGCAATTGAAAAAGAATTGATAAATCAAAAGAGCCAGATACAATTCGAGAAAGCTAGTCCCCCTGGAGCTCTCCAATTGTGAGGATTCATAAGAAAGATGACTCTCTCCGACTATATGTTCATTATAAGAGGATAAATGCTGTTGCCTAAGATAATGCATACCACTTGCCCTCCACCGAGAAACTGATCTGTAAAGGTCAAGGAAAACAGGTATTTTTCTGCGTTAGAATTAAAACCTGAATATCATTAAATTCCCTGAAATGACAATAGTTAAGAGAAAACGGCCTTTATAACAGATGATCAATTGTTTGAGTATAATTATCTCCCTTTCAAGTTGAAGAATGCTCCTGCCCATTTTCCTGGAGTGATGATGTCCGTACTATCTCCATTATTAGGGCACAGTGTCTTTGTCTATTAAGATGACATAACAGTAATTGGGGCTATGGCAGACAAGCCTGCAATATTTTTATACAATTGTAAGAAGCCTTTAGACATCCGGGAATGAAGAACAATTTAGACAAATGTAAATTTTTTCAACAAGAAGTAGAATTTCTGGGGCACATAGTAACACCCAAAGGCCTTACACCTTGTGCCGATAAAGTAGCTGTAGTTAAAGACTTCCCAGTGCCAAAAAATGCCAAGAAAGTAGTCAGCTTTCTCTGGCTCACAAGGTATTACCTCAAGCTTTTACAGAACTTTGGTAACATAACCCAATCGCTAGATTCATTGAGGAGACAGCAAGAATTTCAGTGGGAAGAAAGAAGAGAAAACTGCCTTCTAGACACTAAAGAATGCATTCACGAGCGAAGAACATATGGTTTAACCAAGGTTTTACCGGCCTGTTTTGGGAACAACCTACGTGAGTCATATTGCAGAGTCATTTTTCAGGTAGATGATAAAGGCAATGAGAGTGCTATTTGTTTCACTTCGCAGGCTTAAAAAGGACCAGAGGTTATGTACAGTACCTTCAATAGAGAGCCATTAGCAATTCTATGGATTCAGGAGACACACAGCTACTTTTGGCTTGGGCATAAAGTCAAAATAAATATTGATCGTCGGCCATTAAAGGATTTCTTCAATAAAGGGGAGTTGAACACTCGACAAGCTCAGTGGATTGAGAGGAGGTTTGAATTTGATATATGAATTTCAAGCATATTCCTGGGGGAACCAAATAAAGTAGTAGACACTCTTTCCAAGAATGCAATAGTGGCAGTTACTACTAAGTCTGTAAAGCGGAAGGAACAATAACAAAAGAATTCAGGTTCAAGTACACCTGTAGGTAAAGCACATAGAAAAGAGAGAGACGGAGCAAGAATTACCCGAAGAAAGCTAGTGATGTGAGTTCCGTAGAGGGAACTCAGCGTGCAGGCCCCATTGATGAGTGTCTGGTTGATGTGTGTGGCTGAAGTGTGGATGAGCTTATTACGGGACAAAAGTCCGAAGCTTGGATTGAATAGGTCAAGGACTGCGTGAGGTGTATGAATAGCAAGTTTTTGGAATTCTTGTGCATGCAAAGGGATGTGTTCTTCATCTAAGATGGTATCCAATTCTATAAATATGAGAAGACACCAAGTAACATCTGATCTCGCTTTATTCTTCCTTCCTCTTTGGTATAGAAAGCTATCAATGGAATTCACGTAAGTCCTTTTGCAGGACATGTAGGTATAAAAAGGTCTCTGACAATGGTAAGGGAGTAATTTTTTGGGATAGGGATGATGATAGACATTGTTAGATTTACTAATAAGTGCCATGTGTGTAACTCAATGAGGAACCAGAAACATGTGATACTGAAAGCCAAAACACGGTGAGTAGTACCTGTCAAGTTTAATAGAATGTATATGGACGTCATAAGTCTATTTTCCTCCAGGAACGAGCAGTTTAAGTGCGCCTGTGTGTTTGTTGATGCATCCACATGCTTCACACACATATGCAATGATAGACAAAACCACAATTCTGTTACTTCGTAATGTTGTTTTGTTGTCCACGTATCTTGATAATGGACATTGGCAGAGAATTCGTGAACGAAGTGTGCAAAGAGGTAACCAAGATCAGGAAGATGGTTCTTTTTCATTATTGCCTCTTATCAGCCATCAGCAAATGGGCTCTTCGAGTCCCATAATCGAGAGGTGACAAATATTTCAAATCATTTAGTTGAGGATACTCTGAACCAGAGGCTGGAAATGTTGCTGTGGGTAGAGTTTCCCCTAAATACGGCCTATAATTGCTCCATCAGAGATACCTTATTTTTTTAGTCTCATATACCGTTGTCATGGATCCCCACACCTTGCCATTATACAACATAGAACAATATCGGAAAATGATGTGTAATTTGCCTCTGAGAGTGTTTCAGATAACCCAAAGGTATTTGATGAGGGATAATAAGAAATATAAGATGAGATAGGATCAGCGTTTCCGAACCTGAACCTCTGATGTGCACATAGGGCACTGAATTTATCTTAAAACGCTACAGCTGAAAAAGCACAAACTGGAAGCCTCATATGTTAGACTGTATTGTGTAGGAGAAGTTAAAACCAATACAGCGGTCATCCAACCAATCTGGACTGGGAACAAAGACAAGTATCATCTTTCGCTTGTGCTCCCAGTCCAAGAATATAGCTTAGTGTGGCATTTGAATAAGTCAGTACCCACCTTACCCCTGGCTACCTGGTAGAGACAAGTGAAGAGGAGATACAGGCTGGTGTCGGTGCCATACTTTGCGCACAAGAACAAGCAAACGGACACAGCCATGAAATAAAGAATTGCCCGCCACAAGGCGATTGAGAGTGTTATAAAAACCAGGTTTATTTTATGTATGTATCATTTCAAGTGTTTTGTGAAAAGATATATCAAATTATGTTTCAA
>NC_090766.1:31077971-31090471 GCF_036898095.1 Palaemon carinicauda | reverse complement strand
CCCTGTATGATCAAATATGGCAGAGCAGTTTCCAATTACTCCAGACCTCATAACTGGTAAGAGTGAGAAGGGATATAAAACTCCCCAGACTCTACAAATTCCTTTGCAATGGGTTTAATGATTGGGTAATTACGAATAATGTTACCAGATCTGTTATAGTCTGGACGGATAGGCGTGAAAGTAGAAATAATTATCAATTAGCCAAAACATTTAATGAACTAGGTATTGTCCTTTAAGGTATACCACCCAATACCACACATTTCATGCAGCCATTAGATGTCGATGTTTTTGGTCCTTTGAAAAAAGCATGGGCCAAGGAAAGTAAAGATTGGGAAGTCAAATACAAAGATGAAATAATATCCCAAGTTAGTTTTGCCAAAGTTTTTTTTTTTTTTTTTCCTGTGTACCGAAGATGTCACACCAGAAAACATAAAGGCAGGATTTAGGAAATATGGCCTGGAGCCCTTTGATTATGATGCCCCTGGATACTCTAAGGTGGAAGCTGTTGTATCTCAAAGAGAGCACGTTTCAACATTTTATGAAGGAATAGACCAAGGAGAGTTCAAGAAGGTCTCATGTTAGACTATACTTTAATCTACAGTAAATCGAGGATGTCAAACAACCATTGACACACGTGTAACAACAAGAGAAGAAAGGGAACACGTGTACAAGAGGAAAGGTTCACTATGTGATTTAGTACTGCATTACAAAGGCTATGTACACGCATTACAGCATTCTTCAAGTGTGCCTTTTACTCCTACCTCTCCTCCAAAGGAGTTTCAAAAAGACCAGCTAGAACACCTAAATAAGGATTCCAGTCAAACACCGACTATCCCCTCCCCTCAAAAGGTCTAAAGGTAAACCATCCACAATAAGTCTACCAATGATGACCCATAAATTCTTCCCAGAGAGGCAACCAGGCAAAGGGCCAAAGGTGATAAGAAATGTGATGGACAGAGTGTTTTCCATATCATCACTGAAAATGGTTAAGGAGTTTGAAAAAATAAAGGAAGCAAAAGAAAAGAAATAATCCAGCAAAAAGGACACTAAAACCAATGGGTAAGAAAGTTTCAATAACACAAGGAAAAAAGAAAAAAGTACAAATAGATACTGATGATGAAGAGAGAGAATACCAAAATCAACAAGTAAGAAAGGTTCTGTAACACAGCAAAAGAGGAAACGAGTAGAAAACGATATAAGTGATGAAGATGCTATACCAAAAGACAAAGAACTAACTGGAGATAGTAAGGCAGTAGCAGGCCCTTCCTAGGCTAGTAGAGCAAGTGAATCATCAAATGACGAAGTCTTGAGTTTGCATGATAGTTCAGATGAGAGCTTAGATTATGAAAGAGAAACCTTTTGCTTTTAACATTACCCTTGAGGAACCCAATGTAAATTCTTGGGTTGGATTAAAGTAGAAAAAGCAGCATCATATAGCAAAGGTAGAAATATATCCCCATTTGAGGTCTACATTGCCAGAGTTCTAAAGGTCAATAAAGGTGGGTATGAAGGGTCATTTCTGAAAGAAAAAACTACTGGCCTTTACAGAATGCCAGAAATTGACGGAAGGTCCTATCCACATCACCGAGACGAGATAGTTGTGCTAGAAAACCCAGAATAAGTATAGAGAAATCGTTTATATGGGTTTCCATTTCCATCTACTATAAAAACAATACTTATCTCCCACTTCGCAAAGTTAAAATGAAACTATAGTCAGAGATTTCCTAGTTCATTTTCAAGCAATCCAAAGAGTTTCAGTCATTATGTATATTTTTTTTTTGTAACTGCTAGTATACATAACTATGAAAAAATTTCTTTTAAATGTTCAATAAGAATATTCTATTAAAATAGCAGTTTGTCAATTTTTCCTTCATAATCACTTTCGTTTGTGTGGAAAGTTAATCACATATAGTTACTAGGTGCAAAATTAATGTAGAGGTGATACTTGAAAGAATATGATATCATAATACAGTAACATGTTTTGTTAAAATAATATATCAATAATTTTTTTTTCTGACTGTACTCTCTACATTTTTCATATGTATAAGCCTTCCCCTACTCATACATTATCAAGTATATCTATTTTGTATAATGTATTCATGTTACTTGAACAATAAATTTCATTTACAAGACGGAAACATGTCAAACACATATTTTGCTTTTTCATTATTTTTTTTCCCCCATGGAAGTTGTGATAATGCAGTTGAAACTCTTCGAATCATACATGAGTAAATGAAGGAACGAATGAGGTCCAACATATCCGAAGGAGGCTTGTGTAGCTAGAGAGTTATGAGTAAAAGAGTACCTAATAGACATGGGAGCGTACACATTGGCCACACCTTAATAATAGGTGCGCACCAAATTTAATGACCATTTTGTCAGCATGGCTTTTTAATATCTATAATATCTTTACATAACATGAAACTACAACCATTTCTTCATAACCTGTATAAATATCATATTCATTACACTATTTGTAAGACGGATATAGTCTGTAGAGTAAATAAATCCATGATTTTTTTAGTACCTATTGACAATTGTTCATAAATATGGTAGACTGCTAAAATTCTCTCTTTTTTTTTTCATTTCAAAAATAAAGTTTAATGGTACTAAAAGTTAGTCAACAAGTGCCTTACTTTCAATGGTATACGTCTCAGGAAAAATAGCTTTCGTTATTTCTCTCATCTTATTTCCATCTAAACTATCCTAATGCTGTTGTCAACTATTATAAAAACAAATTCTTAATGCTAGGTAAGAAATCATTACAGAAGATGAGATATTTTCTCGGTAGCAACTCGGATACAGCATTCATTGCCAGTAAATCTTCCTTTTCATTCCAAGAGCAGTTTGGTTAGCTTCTAATACAGCCCGACACTGACCAGCTTCACATTTGAGTCCATCCTCAGACAAGGGAAAATATCCCTAATGGCACTTCATTTAGCCAAAAAAACTGGGCTACGTCATTCGTGCTAAAGCAAAGGTAGTGTGACGAGCTGAAAGAAGGTTGTGACTCAAAAGCAGGATGAAAACAACTAAGTCACTTTATTACAGAACATTTGTTTATATATACATAAACTCCAGGCAAAATGGGCATAAAAAACATTACAGGCAATTTCATGTTCAACTGACCACCGCACCGGTTAACAGCTAACGGTGAGAAAAACAGATGTTATTTCAGGTTCTTATCAGTGTGAGGGGAGAGCGAAGATACAAACATGATATATACGAAAAATTAAATGTCGTTACTATGTACGATCGTGTGATACCCGGTTGGTACATGGCTCCCCCCCCTAAAAATGACATACTATACATGTTAAATAGGGTGCCCTGATCTAGAGAGGCGAACTGTAAGTGGGTTATCTGGCAGGAGATAAGCAAGTTTTAGACGATCAATGGAGAACCAGTCTTCTTTGCCACGAATGTTTAGTAGGAATGCTTTCGGACTGCATCGGATCACAAAGAAAGGGCTCGTGTAAGTGGGCGTTAACGGTGGCTTGCTTGTGTTGTTGCGTAGAAAGACGTGTGTTGCAGAGTGCAAGTCTGTCGGTATGTGATGCTTCGCTGGGGGCTTGTAAGTCTGGCGGCATGGAGTAAATTTTCCCACGACATGACGTATGCGCTGGAGATCGTCGGAAGAGGTTGCAGAAGGAAAAAATTCGGCAAGGACGACCAACGGGTCGCCATACACCATTTCAGCTGCCGAGACGTCCAGGGCTTCTTTAGGAGTGGTCCTTAGTCCCAGGAGGACCCAGGGAAGCTGAGTAAACCAGTTGAATTCCTTGCAGCGGGACATCAAAGCTGCTTTGAGGGTGCGATGAAAACGTTCAACCATTCCATTGGCAGCGGGGTTGTAGGCAGTTGTCTGATGTAGGGTGATGCCCAGGAGATTCGCTAATGATGTCCACAATTGAGAGGTGAAAGTGGTACTCCTGTCAGAAGTAATATGCTCAGGGATACCAAATCTTGAGATTCATCCTGAGAGTAAGGCCGATGAACATGAAGCGGACGTTGCAGTTTCCATGGGAATGGCTTCGCCCCAATGAGTGGAGCGGTCGATGACGGCAAACAGGTAATGATGTCCTTGTGATGTGGGTAGGGGCCTACAACGTCGACATGAATGTGGGCAAAACGACGCTGAGGTTGAGGAAAGGTACCCACTCCTGAATCCCTGTTTCGATGTACTTTGGAAGATTGGAAAGAAGTACAGGCGCAGACCCAATACTTAGCATCCTAAGAAATGCCGTGCCAAATGAACTTCGTCTTCTGCAGCTGTGCAGTAGAATGGCACGAGGGATTTGAAAGGCCGTGAATGAAATCAATAGCCTGTCGGCGCATGGGAGCAGGAATCGAAGGTTGCAGTCTACCAGTACTGACGTCACAGACGAGGGTGGTGTTAGAGTCATTGAGGGAGATGTCTTCCCAACAAAGGGATGGGTAGGAGGTCCTACATGCTTGATACTCTGGGTCCTGTTGTTAGGCTTCAGCTAAGGCTTTGTAATCCAATCCCAAATGAACGGCGGCCAACGTGTTTTCTGACAGGCTATCGGCAATGGGATTCATTTTCCCAGGGATGTGTTGATGGGTGCAATCGTATTCAGCCACGGCGGGGAGATGTTGGCGTTGAGGGGCGGACCAGGCGTCAGACTGTCGAGTGAAGGCATGGACCAGAGGCATGTGGTCTGTGCGAATGACGAAGTGCATACCTTCTAAGAAATGGCGAAAGTGACGGACAGCCAAGTGCACCGCCAGCAATTCGCGATCGAAGGTAGAATAACCCGATTCTGCCTTGGACAGTTTTCTGCTGAAGAAGGCCAATGGGTGGGGCGAGCTGTTGACCACCTGTTTGAGTACTGCACCAATAGCGACGTCGCTGGCATCTGTGGAGAGAAGTAGAGGGGCATGTGGGATGGGAAAAGTGAAAGCTGCAGCGATTGATAGGGCGTTCTTTGCATTGCAGAAGGCCGCTTCTTGAAGGGGACCCCACTTCAGGTCTTTTGGCTTGTCCTTGAGGGAGGCGTAGAGGGGAGCAAGAGTGGCGGCAATGGCTGGCAGAAAACGGTGATAATAGTTGATCATGCCCAAGAATTCCTGCAGAGGTTTGATGATCAAGGGCGTGGGGAAGCTCTGAACGGCTGCTACCTTCTCAGGGAGGTGATGGACTCCTACAGGAGTGAAGCGGTGCCCTTAGAATGACACTTCGTTAGCACCAGAGGTACACTTGTCGTACCGGACTACAAGGCTGTTTTGATGCAGGTGGTCGAGCACGATGCGCAGGTGACGGAGGTGTTCCTCTTTTGAGGAGGAGAACACAAGTATGTCGTTCATATAACATACACAGTTGGGGAGGTTCCCTAAGATGCCATCCATGAGACATTGAAATGTGGCCCCAGCATTATGAAGGTCAAAACAGGAATAATTGAAGGGGTATGTACCAAACGGAGTGGTGATAATACCCCTTCAGGAGGTCGAGCGTGGAGAAACCCTTCGTTTTGTGCAGGTAGGAGGTCATGTCGGCGATGTTTGGGAGGGGGTAGTGATCCGGTTCTGTTTGCATGTTCAGGCGCCTGTAATCCCTGCACGGACGGAGGGAGTCGTCTGTCTTCGGAACAGCGTAAGGGTGATGACCATGGCCTGGAGTGCTTTTGGCAAAGGCCCATTTCCTCCATTTTGGCGAACATCTGTTTGGGGGATGCCGATCGTTCCGGTACTAGATGTCTGAATTTTGCAAGACTGGGGGTCCCGTCGTCTTGATATGGTGATAAATACCATGCTTGTTAGGAGCCGTGGGCGTTTGGCGAAGTTCTGGACGGAAAACTTCCGGGTACGATGTGAGGAGGTGGGCGTAGGCATCCGTGGGTGCGCTGATGTGGAGAGCGAGGTTGGAGGGGGCGGGTTGAAGAGGTGTCGACAAGTACGAGTCTGTGTTGACCAATCGACGGTGGGCGACATCGACCAGAAGGTGGAAATGAGAGAGGAAATCCGTGCAGAGGTTGGCAATGTGATGTCAGCAACGAGAAACTTCCAATTAAATTTACCATTTATAAACGATAATGTGAGGTTCTCGTAACCGTAGGTGGGTATCGCAGATCTGAAGGCAGCTACCAGGCGGATGTCGGCAGAAGTAGACAGACTACATCGTGTCCTTTACATTAGTGTCATTGTTTGGGGGATTGTGTTATAATCTGCAACATATCTTTATTGTATACTGCTTATGCGTTTACGCAGTGGACGTCTGTATTCATATAGAGATATTGATAGGATTGTAAGGAATCGTAGAGATAAAAAAAAGTAAAATAAACATTACACTTCCTGTAAATCCCGGACCGAGTAACCCCATCCCTGCTCCCGTAGTTACCCTAGTAAGTGCGCGTTCAGCTATCCTTCCTTTTCAAGGTCGGGTCAATGGGTTCTTACCTCAGAATGTCGAGTCTTAGATTTCTTCCGTTGACGCTCACATAAATGCTAAACATATCATAGACCCATTTGTACAATTGCAAGAAGCTAAAAGTTTTATAGAGTTTTCTAAAGGGGATGCAAGTGCGTATCTGAGGGAAGTTTCTTTTCAAGAGGCAGTTACATGGGACGATTTCAAAGTTATACTACGTGCGATCTATGGCGGTGAGGAAGCCTTAGATGTAGTTTTAACATTAAGAAATACACTTAAGCAAGCCACTATGACTCGGCTTAATGTTATAGATTGCCGATAGGCTTAACGAATATCAGTATATTTTAGGTAATTCCACTTGGGTTACTGGAGATAACATCGCCGTGAAAGATTTCTTACGATTAATGTATTTATCTTGCATGACACTTATGTTGCCAGAAGCTTTAGTGCGGTGTTTTGATAAAAAGTTAACGCCCAAAAGTAAAGAATTAGATGTATATAAACAGATAACGAGACACATGTCTAAGTCTACTGATCTAGATCCCTTGTTTACACACGTTTTTGCAAAAAATGAAACTAAGCTACAACAGGTAAATAGTCAAGTTGCAGGAATGACATGTTATAATTGCAAACGTCAAGGTCACTTGATTGCAGACTGCAGAACAAGATTCTGTTCGATATATAATAGTTCAACTCATTCGTATAGTCGATGCTACTCGCGTAATCAACAACAGAATACTAGAAACACACAGTCAATTCCACAGTCAATTCCCTATGGAAATAAAAAGAAAAATCCTTAGTTCAATAAGATGAAACAGCCAAACGTCAATGCAGTTCAAAATCAAAAACAAACAAATAGTGCTTCAAATAACTCTGATCATAGGCCGTCTAGCCAGAACTCGCAAGGTCAGACTAATTTTCAGAATGTGCAGAGCAAAGTAAATACCACATAATTAACTCCAATGGAGAAGAGAGTGATGTTGGGTCATTCGTATCAACATCAGTAGTATCAAATAATCCATTTAATGTTTTATCAGATCATTGTGAGGCAATAGATTTTCCTATGAAGCACACGGCCAAATCAAATAAATCAGTGCAGGCTCCTGTAGATTTGCAACAAATTCACACAATAATAAGCCAAAATGAGTTACGACTAACATTATATGCTATAAATTTAGAACACAGATCATTTATATTATTTTTTTACTTTGGTAGTCCACGTAATATCATATGACAATTGAATAAGAACTGACAAAAATATCAAGTTTGGTGATAACGTTTCATTAGTTATCTCAGCATTTTACATAAATATGATAACACAGATCCTTTACATTATTTTTTTTTTACTCTAGTAGTCCACGTAATATCATGGATTTGACGACACATCATTTGTTATTTTCGAACTTCCCTATAGAGAAGTCCGGAGTAAGGCTCTCGGGTATAGGAAATAATGAATTAAATGTAATAGGTGTAACTCATGTTCAGTACAAGGTCGGTAAGCGCACGTTTGCTGATACTTTTGTCGTTATACAAAACATTGATATGTATCCAGCTGTAAATATAGGATACCCGTCTATGGGCAATCAAAACATTATCTTAGCCCCTGCCAAACACGGCGTATATATCAAAGGAAAATTCTATAAGTCTTCTAATACCTTAAAATCAGTTTTGGATAAAAAGGAGACGACAAATAAAACCGTGACTTACTTTGAAGAACCAATCACTTGTCTCATTAATAAAGAAATAATATACGCGACCCAGCAGAATTCTCGTTCACCCGTAATATCATCTTGCACGCAATCTATCGAGCCGAACGTAACTTCGCATATAAAAGTGCGAGTAAGGAAAACGTTGCCGGGATCTGAAGTATTAATCCTTTCCGACACTTTGAAAACTAAAAGATTGTCCGTCACATAAGCTATTTATATAGTCGGCTCACAACAACAATGTAATATTGAAGTCTGTAATCATTTAAATACCACTTTAGTAATTCACAAAAATCAACATATCTTGGATGTAGAAGTTTATAAACATCGTATTCTTACCGTCGCTGAAATCAATCATGCTCAATCAGTTGCGGATGAATCCCTTTTGCAATCTATTAAAAATAAAATCAAGAAAGACATTCAAGAAGAGGAAATTCAGCAGAAGTTTTTTGGACTTTTAACTGAATATCATGATGTTTTTTTTTCCACTACGGATGGATCCTTAGGAAAAACAGATGTTATCGAACATCAAATAAGGTTAAAGGACAAGCAGAAAATTATCTATGTACCCTCGTACAGACTCCCTATGAAATTCAAGAAGGAGATAAATGATGAAGTAGGTAAAATGCTAGAAGAAGGAGTCATTAGGAAATCGAACAGCCCTTATAATTTTCTATTAATAGTTGTACCGAAAAAAGATCGAACATGGCGTATCTGCGTAGATTTCCGTCGCCTAAAAGAGGAAACGACCCCTGATCGATTCCCAGGGCCATGTACTGACGATATTTTATCTTTGTTAGGTCAGAATAAATATTTTACCAGTTTGGACTTACTTAAAGGCTTTCACCAGATATCATTTGAAGAAGATAGGATCCCATACACTGCCTTCAGCACAGCCAGGGGACATAATGAATTTTTGCGTATGCCTTTTGGTTCAGGTTGTGCTCCCATAACATTTACTAGAATGATTAACTTAGTGTTTGGAGACTTACTAGGGGATATATTGCATGCCTATATGGACGACCTTGTAATCTTTTCTAATACCTTAGAAGAACATTTACGTAAACTGGAACTAGTACTACAGAGACTAAGACAGCATAACTTAAGGATAAAGATTAGTAAGTGTGAATTCTTCAAGACAGAATTAGTCTATTTAGGTTTTACGGTGTCTAGCCAAGGTCTTAAAGTAGTCCACGATAAGGTGTCGGCGATCCGTAACTTTCCGATACCTACTAATGTCAAGGGAATACAGCAATTTCTGGGTTGTAGTGGATATTACAGGCCTTTTATATGCAATTATTCAATAATAGCCGCTCCCCTAACTAATCTTACGAAGAATGGCGTAGATTTCATATGGTCTGAGCAGCATCAACAGGCATTTAATACCTTGAAAGATGAACTGTGCAGTTCTATTTCAAAATTTCCTGACTTCGGTAAGGAATTCTTCATTGCAACAGACGCCTCAGACTTGGGAGTAGGTGGGGTATTGCTTCAGCAATATGACAAACAGTTTTTCCCGATAGCTTTTTATTCACGAAAACTGAGAACTTCCGAAAGTAAGTATGCAGTAATAGACAAGGAAGGGCTAGCTATTGTTAATTCACTAGTGCATTTTAAGTTCATAATATACGGTTATCCCGTCAAGGTTCTTACTGATCATAAACCCCTAACCGACTTCTTTAAAGGCTTTAGTCACAGCCCCAAACGAACTCGGTGGCATTTGATCATCCAAGACTTTGGTGCAAGAATTGGGTATTTACCAGGGAAAGCAAATATCATTGCTGATGCATTATCACGCAACCCCGTGTCATCATGTACGGAGCCATTAGCTGAATTAATAGATATATCAACATCCATGTCTATTGTTAAAACTGTATCTGAACAGGAAGATCTGGGCTGGAGCGCTGAATTATTACAGACTGAGCAAAGAAAAGATCAGAAATTAGAAAAAATCATAAATGCTTTGGAAGGAAATCGGAAGGAAAAGGAATATATAAAGTATACGCAGCAAAATTATATAATCAAGGACAATATTCTGTTTATATCCGTGACAAGGAAAATCCGCAATACACCACATGTGACTAACGACCAGGTAGTGGTACCAATCTCACTTATATCCACTGTCCTAAATTGGTTGAATGCAAATCCATTGCATGGACATCCTGGGTTCTCCATAATGTCACAGAAAGCCAAATCATTGTTTTATTGGCATACGATGCTTACAGATATAAAAAAACACATAGCTAATTGTCGCACTTGTCAGAAAAAAAAAGGGCACACGAAAACACCTGTCAGCCTAGGGGCTTATCCCGTGCCCAATCAACCCTTTGAAAGAATACATTTACATTTATTAACAGGATTTTACGAGTCAGACAGAGGAAATAAGCACCTCTTAGTAATTGTAGATGCTTTGACTCGATATACAGAACTGATAGCGCTTAAAACTAAAACTGCGATTGAATGCGCTAGGAAGTTTTACGAGTGTTACATTTGTAAACATGGAATTCCACACATGATGATCTCAGACTCGGGTGGAGAATTTAATAATAATTTCCTTAACTCATTGTGTGAATTCCTTAGCATAAAGAAAATCAGTACCATGATCTATCACCCAGAGTCGAATGGGCTAGTGGAAAGAGCGAATAGGAAGGTTTTAAACATATCAAGATTAACACTAGGGGGATCAGACCCCAACTGGGATATTGCAATACCGGCGGTACTAAGTACTCTGAATCACTCATATCATGTAACAATTAAAAATGTCGCCGCACGAGGCATTGTATGGTACTCCAGTTAGAACGCCTTTCCATGTATTAACGCCTACAACTAATTTATCAAATCCTTTAAAGGAATGTATAAATGCAAGCAAAAGTCGTTTTGATATCCTTCGAAAGAATTTAGAAGAATCACAAATCATGATGAAAAGGAATCATGATAAAATAGCGAAGCCAAATAAAACATATACCGTGAGTGATAATGTATACATACAGGTAAATGTACGTAAAGGACTCAATTACAAACTAACACCTAAGTTTGAAGGCCCATTTAAAATTTTGGAAACATTAACAGCCAATAGATTTAGAGTTCAAAACGTATCCTAACCCAGTGATGAGAGATTTGTACCATTGGCTCACATAAGAAATTAAAATAAGAGAGAAGGAGTGAGGGAAAATCTTTTTTATCTATGAAACTTATATTTGTATGTTAAAATTTTTTTTCTTCTTAATACAGGAGTAATTACATATATTTTCTCATTGCAGGTTTCCAAGATGAAATTTTTATTGTTAGGAGCAATATTGTTCGGTCAGACATTTTTCTCGTGTGGGAAGAGCTCTAAAACTAAAAGTATAGATTTTAAATATGGCACTATAGTAGAAAGAACAGAAGATGTTTTTATTACCGCAAGCAATATAGTTATAGAAGTACATATGCAAGCTATTTTTCTCCCAGAGAATGACGTCACTAGCTTAAAGAGCGACATTTCAAGGTTTGCTGCTTCATTAAATGAAATGCATAAAAGACATTTTCCTTTTAATACAGAGAGTTCGCTTGCACCGACACTGACAGTGGCAGAAATACTTTCACAAGACTTGCAAAATAAGACTTACGATGCAGAATATTTGGCTCGTGACCTTCTGATGTGGACAGCAAGACACACTAACCTTGAAAGACGTAACCCGTTTATTTTTGCTGCACTAAACATTTTTGGATCTGTTGCAAGTTTAGGCTTGCGGATTTCAAATCGTCTTAAAATCAGTAATCAAAATAAGAAAATTGAGTTGTTGGAACATGGAAATGAATTAGTTTTATCAGAACTAAAAATCAGTTAATATCAATTAATCAAATTATGAGTTTGGTGAATGAACATTCTAGTAATATCAGTCAGATTATGGAAGTACAAGACTTGCTGGCAACGTTAACGTATTATAATTCAAAAATAGATCATATCCATACTAAAATTGCACATTTCATTGAGAAATCAAAAGACTATGTGGAAGCTATTACGTTAGCAACTAAAGGTGTTCTATCACCACATTCGTTGCCAATAAGAGACTTAACGTTAATTCTGGAGAATGGACGAGAGAAAATAGGTTATGTTCCTTTGTTAGACGACCATAGGTTAGAATTTTATTATAGCCTAATTACAGTGAGCGTTGAAAATTACAGGATCATAATTACAGTTCCCTTTGATGCTTCCGATGCCAAGCAATCATACAAGATATCACCATTCCTGACTTTCATGACAAATAACTCAAGTCCAGTAATATCCAGTTTGACAGGACACGTATTGATTTCCCCTGATAAGGAAACATATACGGTCATTAAAGACTTAGATAAATTAACTTACTGTTCAGAAGCATTGAATAATAAAGTATGTACAGCTGACTCCTTTGAATTCCATAAAAAAT
>NC_090766.1:31060471-31062971 GCF_036898095.1 Palaemon carinicauda | reverse complement strand
CGTCTTGGAGCTCTTGAGCTTATAGCATCTTGCTTTCCCAACTAGGGTTGTCGCTTGGCTAGTAATAATGATAATATATATATATATATATATATATATATATATATATATATATATATATATATATATATATATATATATATATATATATATATATATGTACGCATACATATATTGCATTCACACATATTCATCGATACACAAACAAACACACACATAAATAGGGTCTGAAAAAGACATAACCTCTCTCAATGTGGAAAGCCTCGTCACTAACGTTCCTGTCGAGGAAACCATAGAGGGTGAGGACGCAGCGAACAAAAACTAACTAACTGGCCACCGCAGCCCCTAAAAAAATCTATGGAGGTTACATTGATGACATATTCATCAGGACAAAAAGCAATGAAGACACAAGAGATGGCTGACAAACTTCGGTGAAATTCCCTGCTCAATTTCACAACCAAATGGAGTCAAGCAAAAAAGGCCACCTTTGTCTGATGTCCTGGTTAAACAACAACATGATAAATTCAGGATATACTATACACTAAATCAACCGAAATCAAAATATGCTTAGAAGCCAGAGGTGAATGCGGCTTCGACGCATAAGAAAATCCAGATGTAGTAAGTGCTTATGTCAAAAGAACATTCACACATCACATTTGGAAACACCTAGACACCGACCTAACTATTAACTAATAATTAACCAATAACGGATATCCAGACGTCATGACAGAAGAAGCCATATGGAACAAATTCAACGACATATATATATATATATATATATATATATATATATATATATATATATATATATATATATATATATATATATATATATGTGTGTGTGTGTGTGTGTATATATACTTATATACAGTATATATATATATATATATATATATATATATATATATATATATATATATATATATATATATATATATATATATATATATATATTTACACACACATATAAATATATATATATATATATATATATATATATATATATTTACACACACATATAAATATATATATATATATATATATGTATATATATATATATATATATATATATATATATATATATATATATATATATATATATATATATATATATGTATATATATACATATTTATATATATACACACACACACACACACAGATATATATATATATATATATATATATATATATATATATATATATATATATATATATATATATATATATATATGTATGCATGTATGTATATCATTAGATGTTGCTAGTCCGACAAAGGCCTCAGACCTGTCCTTACATTTCCGTCCAGGGACCCAGTCTGTTATTCTTAGGTCCATAAATTATCTGTCAGTGTCATTATAAGTCCAGGCCATGTCCATTTCTTTTTCTTATGTGTTCTTAGTATGTCCTCTACTTTAGTTTGCTCACTGATCAATGTTTCCCTTTTTCGGTATCTTATTGTTATTTCCATAATCATTCTTTCCATAGCTCCTTGAGTTGTAACTAGTTGTGATCCAAGACTTTAGGGAGACTCCAAGTTTCTGATGCAAAAGTTGATACTGGCAGGACCAGGTGATTAAATAATGTTCCTTTTAGACAAAAACAATGTAGAATTTGTGAGAGGTAGATAATACAAATATTTAGAAGAAATAAATTTTTAGTCTTTTGCTTGACTCAATCTCTGAAAAAACATATAAACTAACTATCCACAACATTCGAATATAAATACATACACCAACGTTTCTTTAAAATCAATCAATCATTGTTGATGTGAAGCAATAAACAGTAGTTCTAGCAATGCATTGAAATATCCATAATACTTTTCAGAAATGAATGATACTGATTTTACGATATAATGCGAGTAACACAACAAAACATAAAATCAATGAAGAAAATAACGGAAGAAAAACGAGCTCATGATAAAAATCCATTTGGAAAGAAGCGCGTATGTGTTCCCTGAAACTCCAATAAAAGTGAGAGAACTCTTCTGTTTTGCAAGCCATTGAAAAGTATACTCTGCCGTAAACACCTGCAACTCATGAAAACACCTGCTTCAGTTATTTTGCATCGGTTACAACAGTCATAGTTCATCTCGTGTTCTGGTGATCACGAAGTGCACAACTCAGCAGAGCCTGATTCAAAGATTTCGAAACCGGGGTCAGAAGTTTTGTTTCAGTTGCCATCTCGACAACAAAGGTATTTATATTAGATTTTGTTGGTTTGAACTATTCAGCTTTAAACAGGACCTTGAGTGGCTTGGCTGTCTTAGCTGGCTTCCCAGCAGTACATCATTTGTGTCACTGAACTTTTGAAAGTGGAAGTTATTTTACTTTAAAAAACAACACCATCAATATCTATAACTACACACACACACACACACACACACACACACATATATATATATATATATATATATATATATATATATATATATATATATATGTATATATATATGTGTATACACACACGCATATATATATATATATATATATATATATATAT
>NC_090766.1:31045471-31055471 GCF_036898095.1 Palaemon carinicauda | reverse complement strand
TCACCTCATTGCCCTCCCCATAAGCGTATACCACCGCACATTGTGGGAGAAGGGAAACATACAGAGGGGTTCAGGACCCCTAAGCTACATCCTATGGTGAACCCACCTATTCCAGTAACTCCTCCCAGGGAACCTTCGGTCTCTTTCCCGTAAGGGGGTATGTCTGACAGTGCATCTGTCAGCCAGTAGCCCTGGTTCAATGCCTTGAACAGAGCCGTAACCCAGGCTTTCAAGCCTGTCCTCTTTGATCTAGGACATGGAACCATGGCGTCCTCTACCCCCTTTGAAGAGGAAAAGAGGAGTTCCAGATGCGGTCACTTACCCGAGGGCGAAACTGAATCCACTCAGACCATCGAGGCAAGTTCCTCCTATTCTTGAGACTAACTGTCCATCCCTTTCGGACGAAGATCTCCCGTCACCTAGGGAACCACGCGAAGAGAAACTTTCCCCCTCCGTACCAATGGAGGAAATCTCTCTTCACGCTGAGAGTTCCTCACAGTCTGAGAATAGAAGGGACATGCCACACTCATCGATATTGGAGTTTTGCCTCCTTTCCCTGAAGGAATCTAAAGACTCCAAAACCATGCCAAAGTCCTCCACTAGGGCTAGGATGGAGCAAGACTCTTCCCAAGAAGAGCCATTGGGGATAGAAGGAGACTTCGCTGCAAGTCCTACAACAGGAGGAGAACAGCAGGAGTCAGAACATGCATTCTGGCAGGTTCTGACTCTAATGAGGGTTCCTAATGGGTTTTCCGACCTAGAAATCCCCCATCTTGAGTGCAAAGACACAGTCCTAGACCGTGTCTTTGGTACTCAAAAACCCTCTAAGACCAGTGCAGCCCTGCCTTGTTCTCAAGGGGTGAAGAGTACCAGGGACAAGATCGCCCAGCAGCTCTCCATGATGTCCCCCTCCAACCCTTCCGGTACCACAAACAAGCTCCTCCCACCTCCTCATGTACACCAGAGGAGGTACTTCGAGATCCTGGAGGAGACTAGTTCAGCTCTTCCTCTTCACCACACGCTGGAAGAGCTAACTAGGGGAGTCCCTCTTGAGAGACTCTCTAACCGGCAGGTCTCGTTCTCGGCAACCGAGATTCTCAACCAGGAGAAGGTCATAAAGTATGCTATGCAAGCTACTTCATAGCTTGATATCTTGTTGGGGACCTTAGGTATCCTGATACAATCTGAGGATTTCTCCAAGGAACGTACCAGGAAAACTATGGAAACCTTCCTTCTCTCAGGTACTCGCACGATCGAGTTTCTTGCCCATCAAGTCTCGAACTTTTGGGCAAATATTATCTTGAAACGTCGGGATGCAGTAGCTGAGAGATTCCACCAAAGATCCCAAGTGTCGAGATCAATAGGCTCAGATATTCCTCCATAGAGGGGTCTCTTCTGTTCGAGCCTAAGGATGTGGAACATGCTGCTGAGAGGTGGAGGAAATCTCATCAAGACTCCCTCTTCCATAGGGCTTTAACATCTAAGCCCTAAAATCCTCCAGCACCACAGCAGTCCCCTCCAACCAGGACCACAACGACGACAAAAACTGCAGCGAAGACAACGGTGTCTAAGCCCTTTCTTGTCAAAAACAGAAAAGGCAAAAAGTCCTCCAGGGGAGGTAAAAATCCTAGAGGGAGCAGCCGAGGCCACAAACGCTAGGATAGGCAGTCCCTCTGCATTTGCCTACAAAGTTGCGCTAACAGATGGAAGCAACTCAGGGCTGATTCCTGGACAATCTCCATGATCAGTCTAGGATATCGTGTCCCGTTCATAACATCTCTACCTCCACTGACCAGGAATCCAGTGTCATTGAACTCCCTTGCCATGTGATTGGCAAGGGGGCAAGCCTTTTGGGCACAAGTCCAGACCCTGTTGAAGAAGGGCGCTCTCCAAGAGGTCCTCGACGGATACCCAGGCTTCTTCAGTCGACTCTTTCTTGTAAAGAAGGCGTCTGGAGGCTGGAGACCAGTCATCGACCTCTCAGCTCCGAACAAGTTTGTCAAAAAAACTCCGTTCAGCATGGAAACGGCAGACACAGTCAGACTAGCAGTAAGACCGCAAGACTTCATGTGCACACTGAACCTAAAGGACGCGTACTTCCAGATCCTAGTCCATCCGTCTTCAAGGAAGTACTTAAGATACATCTTAGACAACACAATATACCAGTTCAAGGTGCTGTGCTTCGGTCTTTCCACAGCACCACAAGTCTACACCAGAGTGTTCACTCTAGTGTCATCTTAGGTACAGAGGATTGGCATCCGTCTCCTCCGTTATCTGGACGACTGGCTAAACTTAGCAGACTCGGTGTCAACCCTTCTTCAACACCGAGACAAACTTCTAAGACTTTGCCAAGATCTGACGATCAAAGTAAATCTCGAGAAGTCCTCTGCTTCCCACTCAAAGACTGGTATACTTAGGCATGATTGTAGACACCATTATCCACAAAGCCTTCCCATCAGACAACAGGATAGCAAGGCTGAGAAAGGTTGCAAGACCTTTTCTCAGATGAGAAGAACTTCCAGCCCAATCGTAGTTACGTCTCCTCGGTCACCTTTCATCGCTGGCCCGTCTAGTTCCCAATGGTCGCCCCAGGATGAGATCCCCCCAGTGGCGAATCAAGTCCCGGTGGAATCAAGCACATGACTCCCCGGACTTCCAAATCCCCATGGGACCTGTGGAACTAACAGACCTCCAGTGGTGGGTGACAGACGAGAATCTCCGAAAGGGAGTGGATCTTCTCGTCCTCTCCCTGGATTTGGTGCTGTTTTCAGACGCTTCAAAAAAAGGGTGGGGGACCACATGCTGCACCACACGACCTCAGGCCTCTGGTCAGAGTCAGAAAAGTACCTCCACATAAATCTCCTAGAGATGAAGGCCGTCTTTCTGGCCCTTGAACAGTTCCAACAATTCCTGGCAAGTAACTCTGTGGTGGTGATGAACAACAACACCACAGTAGTGGTCTACATCAACAAACAAGGAGGTACTTTTTTGCAGCAACTATCCCATTTAGCAGTATAGATACTGAGATGGGCCGAAATCCACTCAATACCACTATTGGCACGCTTCATTCTAGGCAAAAGGAATGTACTCGCCAACAACCTAAGCAAAGCATCTCAGATAGTGATTACCGAGTGATCTTTGGATCATCTAGTAGCCAACAAGGTCCTGACTTTGTGGGGTTCTCCGACTGTGGGCTTCTTCGCAATGGCCCTGAACTTCAGGCTCCCGCTGTACTGTTCCTCAGTCCCAGACCCCAAGGCTCTCTGGCAAGATGCTTTCCAACAACGGTGGGACAATATCGACGTTTAAGCCTTTCCCCCGTTCTGTCTGATGAGGAGGGTACTCAACAAGACCAGAACATCGGCCAATCTTTCAATGACCCTCATAGCTCCGCTATGGCATCATTGAGAATGGTTCCCGAACCTTCTGCGACTCCTAACGGAGCCACCGAGAGAACTCCCTCCACAACACAATCTACTCAAACAACCACATACCAACATCTTCCACAAAGCCGTAGCTTCGCTACGACGTCACGCCTGGAGACTATCCAGCATCTCCTCTCGGAGAGAAGATTTTTACAACATGTTGTGATTAGGATGGCTAGACATCTGCGAAAATCATCACCAGCAATCTACCTGGCAAAGTGGAAAGTCTTCTGTGGTTGGTGTCGTGGAAGGGGTATCTCTCCACTCAATGCCACTTTTTCACCAATAGCGGAGTTCGTCGTATATTTGAGTGAAGAAATGCGCCTATCAGTCTCGGTAGTGAAAGGCTAACTCTCAGCCTAAAGCCTCGCCTTCAGACTGAAAGGAATGGACATTTCTTCATCGCTAGAACTTTCTCTACTCATACGGAGTTATGAACTTACCTACCCCCTGTCAGAAGTGAGACCTCCCCAATGGAATGTGGTTCGAGTTCTCAGGTCTCTTAAGAGACCTCCCTATGATCCATTATGCCAGGCAACAGATTGCCACCTGACTTGGAAGACGGTGTTCCTGCTAGCTTTAGCCTCGGCCAAGAGAGTCAGCAAACTTTATGGTCTCTCATACGACTCTGCCCATTCAAGGGGAGGGGGAGGAGTATCGTTCAGCTTCGTCCCTGAGTTTATTACTAAGACTCATAACCTGGGAGTAGCGTATCCTCTATTCGACTCCTTACGGATTTCTAGTCTCCGTACTGTAATAGATGACCCAGACGATCTCTTACTATGCCCAGTAAGGAGTTTTAGGCTGTTCCTCAAGAAAACAGCCACAGCCCGTCCTCGTGTGCCAGCACTATTCGTCAGCACAGGAAGGACCAAGAGGAGGGTCACAAAGAACACCATCTCAGCATGGAATTGCAGGGTCATTGACCTTGCACTGAATCCAGACCCTCCTCTGTCACGTCGCCCCAGAACAGATGATGTGGGGCAGGTTCTTCAAGCTGGGGTGTGGAAACATCAAAACACGTTCACATCCCACTACCTGCAAGACGTGACCCACAGGAGACTCGATACGTTTTCTATCGGTGCTGTGGTGGCTGCACAACAGCTGGTTTAAAACCTCAAGCTCATTATTGAACAAGTAGCAGAAGGTTGAGGGCATTGTTACCCGCTTTTAGTCTGCATTAATGAAAAGGTTTGACTGGCCCTTATTCTTTTCTTCATCCTCCCCTCTCCTGGGGAAAGCATCATCCTGGGTTCTCTGCATAGCTGACCACAAACCACTGTAGGTAAACCATGCTCCCTTGTGTACCTAGTATTAAGATTAATACTATTGCGTCCGCATACCCTGTCGAGGTGGTATTGGGAAAGTCCTAGTGCACAGTTTTCCATCAAAAGAACTTCGGAACAACTTTCTAGAACAAGTCACATTTCTACATACCTTCAAACACAGCTTGCGTAGGCCGCTAGCCTTGCGTACCAAGGTTTTAGCGAGGTGCAGGGGCTCCTTATTTCTTGAGTGCTAACACACTCAGATAAGGAGCCCCCAGGTAAAGCCAAAAACTGGCAGGGATGTCCACCCTTCCTAATGGGTGAGTCACCCTATTAAATAGTGTGGTTTGTATTCCAGTTATGGAACAAATGACAAATTCGTAGATAATTCGTATTTTTCCTAACTATACAAACCTTAGCTAATTAAATAAACTTGCCTGCCAGCACTATCCCCTTTGAAGTCCTACCTCCAAGCAAACTGAGCTCAATCACAGGTGTGTGAGAGGGGAGCGGTAGCAAACTACCATCCCTACCCCCGGTAACTAGCGGTGTGGGTAGTTAACCCTCGATAAAAATTAATGGTACGTCATTTCAGCTATGCCGAAAGTTATACCCCTATTAAATAACTAAGGTTTGTATCGTTAGGAAAAATACAAATTATCTACGAATTTGTCAAATTTGTTTAGAAGGGAAATAACTAAGAATAACTAATCACTTACAACTATTGGTACAGTGGCTAAACGAGTAGTGACTATATCATGCTATTAGTAAGACTTGTCGCACTGACAGTGAAATGTATTTAAATGAATTTAAATGAAGTAATGAGTTCTTAAAATCCTATGTTAGTATGAACACTTTTTATTCTAAATTAGTTGTGTCAATATTTTTGGAGTTGAAAGATGCATGATTTTTCTATAAGAAATTTCCGTTGCTCCATCCAGCGTTTCAAAGTGCAAATAAAGATCGTAATGTAATTACGGACACTTCTCCAGTTGGTAAAGAGGGAACTAAGCATCAATGAAAAAAATACAATAATAATCGGCAAAGGCTCATGCCAATAGGATATAGAAACAAGAGTTTGCACGAAGGCCGGGCTTTGGTTCAGAATGTGTGGCTCCGGTTCAGGTTACCCATTCACACACTGTGATTTAAATCCGCCTCCGCCAGCGGAGCGGCACCGCGCTTCTAAGCTGACTGATAAAACTAATGGAGTCTTTCACATTATATCGGCGCAGATTTTTTGCTGTCGAGGCACTGCTTGAAGTGGTGCCGCTCCCGTTGGCGGTTGTTGTTGGCTATCATGTTCAATAAGCGTCTTCACACCTGGCGGCTTTTTCCGTCTTTACAAACGGTGAGCATGAATAGGTCACTGCTTTTCATCATAAAAACATATCGGGAATTTTATGGATTAGATCAAGACATTGATACAGAACTTCTTAGTTCTTTAGTCGAAACGAAACCAGTTCTATGAAATCAAAGTATGGATGAGTATAAATGTCGTAATTTAGTTACATCTGCTTGGAGAGAAGTATGCAGAGGTTTGAATGAAGGATTCAAGAATCTTAATGGTAAGAATACTACGCACATAAGATAATGTACATGTTTACTCATAAAGGCACTTACTACTAGATAGGAGAAAGTTAGCATAGTTTCTCAATGTTATATTTATATATAATGCTAACTGAAAACCCCTACTTTTATCAAGAAACAAACAGCAAACGTGTTTTTGATGCCATTTGCTGCTAGTCCAGCTAGTATTTCTATAAGATGTTCAAGCTCTTTTAATCCATTTATTCTTAAGGTGTTTTCATAATGAAAACCATCGCATTCTCTGAAAATGTTACAAAGCATATTTGCCAACATTCTACTTGAGCGATAACTGAATGATATGTTTTGTCACTAAATTTTCATCCTCCATATGGTCATATTAAGATTTCATGTAGTCCAGATTTTCCCCTAAAATACATAGGACACACATGGTTCCTGATTTTGGTTGGGCTAAAGAAATGTCGGTCAAAATATCTCTAGAAAGATTTCGTTCAGAAGTGGTCGAATTACAATCTTTCCCATGCGTGCCAGTGTTCTTCAATTGTTATTTTAGACATTTTAGATTTTTAGAAAAATCATCTTTCTTTATTTTTCCAAAGAGAGAAGCATACGCGGCTTGCATGTGTCTTTGGGCATTGGATTCTTGATAGTATTTTGCTTAATAGATAAAGGTATAAAAAGTTCCTCCTCTTATTCATCATGTGACGCTGCATATTCTTTTCACCATTTAAAAGATAATTGATCTCTGCAGGCGGAGACCTCACAAACAAGCTGTTTCGTCCTCAGTAAAAGCGGTGCTGAGACCGCCTCGATTACGGGAAAACTCGAATAGTGTGAAAGGGGCCTTAGTAAAGGTTCAGGTAGACTGTCCGAGGTTTCTCCCATGACGAGGGCTTCTGTGCGTCATGTGTTTGGGTCCTGGTCTTAGCCCCTAGTTCAATGGGTGGAGTTATCATGATGACGTCATAAGACGATATCTCTTACAGTCCAGTTTTCTATCGCTTTGAAAAGCATGAAGAGTGTGTGAACCTGCATAGGTGATATTGTGTGAAATATTTAGCATTGTTAATATGTGCTAAGAATTCTGTATAAATGTATGGTGAAGAAAGGATGCTGCCTCAATGTTCAGGCATTTTACTATTTATTCAAGTTGATATATGTTAATTTAATTTATTTCTAAGAATAAACATTTTATTCCATTTATGTTTCTTATGAATTCTGACGTAAAATATTTGAGAGTGTTGTGGGATATGTGCGAGATAAGAACAAGGTCTTAGGTAATGATCTTTTATATTTTATGATTTATTGCATCATGTTTGAGAGAAAATGTATTTTAACATCTGCTTTGGAAAATTCTCTACCATGCGTTCTAGAAATTTTGCGTAAAGCCAGCTGATAGGATGTTGTCTTTTTTTTATTTCGGGGACTAAGGCTGGGTGGAACTAGCCGACTAAGAAAGCCGTTTGCGTGGCGTGAGTACAGCGTTCAGGAGAGTAATACTTGGCACCTCACTCCTTTTCCTGGCCCAACATCGTTTCCCACTTCGTTGGGAAGGTTCTGGAAGCAGTTAGATTTCATACAAAAGGTGACACCAAGGTTAGGTTATAGAGATAGAGATTACCAGCCTTAAGATTGAAATTTATTCACCTATCTCACTCTCTCATGTAACCCAGTGAGTTGTTTTTGAAAGTGTTTAGTATGAATATTGTGTCCTCTTCTAAGTGATTCTGTGCCTCAAAGCAAATCGTGTGACGACAAGAGATGTTGAAACTGTAATTTTGAATTTATTGTATTAGGGTGAGTAAACGGCCCTGTAGGAAGGATAGATTTTGTAATGTAATCTGGTTACCTATTTTTCATTATATGTCAGACTTGAATATTATATTATTCAGATTAAATTTCAAGCTTATATATAATTTACATTGCATTATCTCTTTTCATAGTCTAAGGTATATTGAGATATAACAGTTCAAGTCAAGTTATTATATAATTTCAGATCGTAACATTTTTTTCTTAATCTAAGTTTTGTTTAGACTTAATTTTTCCAGTGATTTATTTTATGTTAATACTTTTTATTGTGTTGTAATTTATATAGAATATATTTATATTTGTAAAGAGTGTATTATTCCAATCATCATTGCTTAGAACCAGATTTCGCTCGTTTCCTGTTAAGAACGACTGTAAGTATTAAATACGTTGTAATAATACTTAAGAGTAATAACCCAGTTTAGTTTTGAGTGTACATAAGAGACCTTTGGATATTCAGTATTTTATATATTGCTGTCTGGGAGTTATTTAATGGTCTCAGAATTCGTGTTTTAATGTTTTAAAGTGTAACAGTTTTAATGTAAACATAAACAAGGGAGTTTGGAATTCGAGAGGTTGATTGACTTGGCAGTCGTAGTATATATAATATTATATGTTTGGTTCCCAGTCACAAACCATATTATAATATATTCTTAGTGCCCAGACCACGGGAGCATTATAATAAGATATATTTTGGTGCCCAGATCCGGGCATCATAATCATATAATATATTTTGGTGCCCAGACCCTTGGGACTGATCAAGTCTGTTTTAAATATTGGTTATAACAGGCCCGTGTTTTGATTACCGGTTTCTTTGATAGTTCAGTCTTGATAGGATTTTGGGTATTGTTAGTATATTAATGTTTTGGAGAGGCATTAGTTAGTGTTAAATTACAAAATGGCACATTTTAATATTCAAGAGTTTTTGAATAAACCAAGTGTTCATGAATTGTCAGAAGCTAACGTAACTAAAGCTCAGTGGCTCTTTATCTTAATGGGATGTGGGGGCCATGCAACGAGTGGGATGATTAAGGCCCAAATTAAGTGTCTATCCTTAAAAGCTATGATAAACTCAGGAAAGTTGACGGAAGAGAATATTGTGGCAGCTCGTGAACTGTTGGAGGAAGCTGAGAAAGACTTTTTAACGAAGCAAAGACCGGTTGAGCCACAAACTTAAGGCGTGAGAGCAGATAAGGATATTAAGGCTGAGATTCGACAAATTGCAGAAGAGGAGAATTTGATTAAGTTGAAGATGATGGAAAGAAAGAAGGAAATGGAAGCAAGAGAGAAAGAAATGGAAACAAAGCTAGAAAAAGAAGCCCGAGAGATTACAAGAGAAGCAAGATTAAAGGAAACGATGAAAATTGCAAGACAGGAAGAAAAAGAGAGAAGACAAGAAGAAAAATAGAGAAGTACATGAGTCTTTGGGCATTGGATTCTTGATAGTATTTTGCTTAATAGATAAAGGTATAAAAAGCCCAAATTAAGTGTCTATCCTTAGAAGCTTTGATAAACTCAGGAAAGTTGACGAAAGAGAATATTGTGGCAGCTCGTGAACTGTTGGAGGAAGCTGAGGAAGAATTTTTAATGAAGCAAAGACCAATTGAGCCACAAACTTAAGGCATGAGAGCAGATAGGGATGGAAAAAGCGAGGTATGCGGGGGAGTTTGAGCTTTTGCACGCTCATGTCCACCTGACAGAGCAGACAGAGACAGAGACGATTCCTGCTAGGCACGAACCCGTGTTTAATGTGTCGGAAGCCCAAAGGTTAACTCCAAGGTTCACAGAAGAGTCTCCAGATTAGTTCTTTTATCATTTTGGAATGGTGGCAGCGACGATGAAATGGCCATAAGATAATTGGTCTGTGTTATTGCAGGATGTGCTTTTTGGGAAGGGGCGTAATGCTTATTTATCCGTATCTCAGGTCCAGAGGATGGAGTATCAAGAAGTGTA
>NC_090766.1:31002971-31040471 GCF_036898095.1 Palaemon carinicauda | reverse complement strand
AATGCATCTGCCCGGGCAAGTATTCGAAACTATGTTTCTAAGTCAAAACGATGCCAACATTGGTCCCTTTACAAATCGAGCCATCAAGAGAGATAGAACTTCATTCCAATTCCACTCTATATATCCCTGTCGAATTCAAGAGTCTTTTCTTAGACTTAAAATCATCCCATCCTCACCATGATAGCCGATTAGTGAGTTTACTCAACATGGTTATTTATGATGAATATTATTGTCTGGTGTTTGCCCAGTTTTCATTTCCACGCTGGTCAATGATGATTAGTAACGGTGGGAGACTGTAGTCTGATCGCTTACAACAAACCAGCCTAGTATAGGTAGCCCTAACAAGTCTGCGTTGCTGATCATGGTGATATGCAAACCCTTTCACCAAGTTAAGGTATCCCTACGCAGAAATGTTAGATTATATTGAGAAATCCCTTCTTCCGTTTAACTCTCTCTCTCCCCCCCCTCTCTCTCTCTCTCTCTCTCTCTCTCTCTCTCTCTCTCTCTCTCTCTCTCTCTCTCTCTCTCTCTCTCTCGATACTTATGTATTTTTTCTTTTTCATTGTTATGTTTAGTCTTAGCAGAGCAGCCGATTGCTAAAAATCGAAGTGTTGCTCTAGACGTGCATTTGATGATATAGTTTGTCTTATATTGATTTCTTGTTTTTTTTATATAAGTTTGTACTTGAGCCAAAAGTATAAAATGAATTATCGCCTATCTTCAAGTAGGTGACGAACAGAGCGTCACTTTCATCTTGAAATTCCAGCAACGAAGTCGTGGAACTTCTTAATGTGTCACGGTGTTTCAACCACTCTGCAATCCACCTTTCTTTTATGATGGTTTCTTCTTCATACCCGGAAATTATTATGGCGTAGAGCACAGTCTTCTCTTCACGAAAGACTCCTACCATTGTTATCGTACCATATTACACTACCACAAACACAAGATGCCAACTGATTAGTGATTACCTATAGGCCGTAACCCATCTGTCGTGCAGCTCTGCCGTTTGGACGAAGTTTCGGTCATAGTTTGCATACCTTGTGTGGTAAAGACATAGGCTGAAGACCAAGTTGGACCGTGTGGACTAGCAGTGCACCCTGCTAATAAATCTCTGCCACTCGGAAGAAGTCCGTGTCTGTCCATTTCTCATCTCTTTTTACACTGAGAAGAGGTCAATGTGTATTGGTTTAAATCTAGAGTGTAGTTTGATTATATATATATATATATATATATATATATATATATATATATATATATATATATATATATATATATATATATATATATATATATATATATATATATATATATATATATATATATATATATATATATATATATACGACATGTAATCAAGAATTATCTAGAAGACGTGGAATCAGAAAATTTTCAACAGCTAAATTCCCCCAATGGCTGTTTCCGGGTTTGAGTGAAGCACTTGAAATGTAATGGCGGAGACGTAAAAAGATTATTTGGCTTATTGTTGAATATTTATTAAATATGCAGTGTTTCCATAACAGACTCCTTGAGAAATGGAGGAAGGACTTTATAGATTTGATGAGGTGCTGTTGAATCTTGGTGCGTCGGGAAACTTGGAGTATGAATTGATTATCATTGAAAAAAGGAGATTATCAGCCTAATGACTCAAACTCGACTCAAACTATTGAGATGGGGCGGTTAACATCGGGAAGCAAAAATATTAGTTATATTAATGTTAAGTAGATTAATAAAATAAAATATATATTAAACCTAAAGGATGAAAATATTTAAATTGCGGTAAAATTCTGACAAAGAGAAGTTTAAATCTTATCTATAAAACCTGTTTCTTACAAAAAGTTAAAATTATAAAAACAGGAATATTCTCAGTCTGATAAAAGGTCAATAAAACTTTTCTCACCAAAACATAGGTTCTCTCTCTCTCTCTCTCTCTCTCTCTCTCTCTCTCTCTCTCTCTCTCTCTCTCTCTCTCTCTCTCTCTCTCTCTCTCTCAGAAACTTTACAGTCGCTAAAAATATCATTATTGTTAAAATACATTCACACTTATTACACTTGGATACTGCTTCACAAGATGTGCACATCAAAAACCCATGTGTGAGTTTTATCTGACCTATGCGTAATCTGACTTCTCTCTTCCTTTCTCTTTGCAATGACAATTCTTATAGAAAAACAACTGGCTCTAGTTCTTTTAACTTATTACTATCAGATCCATTATCATTATTATTATTATTATTATTATTATTATTATTATTATTATTATTATTATTATTATTATTATTATTATTATTATTATTACAAGCTAAGCTCTAATATCAGTTGGAAAACCAAGACACTATAAGTGTGAAGCTACTGGGGGCAGAATAATTTTTATAATATCTTCAAGTCTTATATTTCTATTATTATTTTATAAGTTTATCTGATCAGTGGCTCAAATTACTTTTATAACTAAGACCCCCAGGAGAAGGGATGCAGGTAGAATGCCGTTCTATTTCTTTCTTTCTCTGAGTGAACTTTGGTGAACATCGACCTTACAAATCTCATCTACAGAGTTAGTTAGTAAACAAAACTGGGAACAAAATTGAAGATTGGAGGGCTGTACCCATGGACTGGTTCTTCACAATTTTGCTGTGGGGTGCGGAATCCATGAGTCCTCAAATCAGGTAGGAAGGGAACTCGGACTAAGACAGATGTCCTCCAAATTAACACATACCTCCTACCTCGTCTCAGGCAGGAGTTGAGGAATTCATCCACCTTTCGGGTTGAAAGGCAAAAGGGCATCTCCAACTGGACATCTCTCCTTCTTCTTCTGGCGGTCAACTGTACTGCATTTCTTAAGGTTAAGTAAGTGCCTGTCGAGTTGGCACTGGGTGTGGGGGCCATGTCCCAAGATGGGGGAAAAGGGGGAAAATTTCACTGTGTGTGCTGGTGATGGAAAAGCGCTCTAGCTACCTCGCAAGGGTTTAAATAGCCAGTCTAAGGTGTGGCAATGTGATGTCACATTTCATGACTGTTCCGGTGTTTTATTGGTCCCCTCTTCTAACGTAATGTTGACGTCATTGATCGTGTTTGACAGCTATTTTACCCTCACCAAGAGGAAAGTAGCCACTGAACCATCACTGTACTGTAGATAAGCCCTTAAGCGAAGAAGAATTGTTTGGTAATCTCAGTGTTGTTAAGTGTATGAGGACTAGGCGAATGTAGAAAGCATATGCCAGACTATTTGGTGTACCGTGTAAGCAAAGACAAAATGAGCTCTAACTAACTAGAAAGAATGATCCAATGTAGTACTGTCTGGCAGGTCAAAGCACCCATTAACTCTCTCGCAATAGTATCTCAACAGGTGGCTGGTGCCATTTCCAGCCAACTACCTATTATTATTATTATTATTATTATTATTATTATTATTATTATTATTATTATTATTCCAAGACTATAAAATGCTTCAATTTGGTTATATAATCTTTCACGGGTAGTGTAAAAGTTTGCTTTGGTAAATTGTTTGAAGATTTAGTTGTAGAATCTATTCCATTACCCATAATCCCAAAATGGGCAGGAATCCAACATACTTCTATATCTATCCTACGGGAGTATAACCTGTCAAGGAGCTTTTTAATTTTCAATACCAATTGATTGTTATGAGTGTAACACTTTTGGGCTTTTAGGGCATTTCTTGAATCAGTATAAATCACAAACTTATGATTCGCTCGATGTTTAAAAGATTTAATAATCTCAAATACTGATATTATGGCTGATAGTTTGGAGGTAAATATGAAAGCTATACTGGGTTATGAGCCCTGACTAATTTTGTCTGAGAATACTGCAGAAAAACCAGCACCCATTGAAAATTTAAAGCCATTAGTATAGATAGTATAATATGGTCCTTTCCTCTGAATATGCTTCAAGGCAAGTTGTTTATAGTGGCTAAGAGTATGACTATATTTCTTTGATAGATAATAAAGATGAGAGCATATTTTTGTTTTCTTTAAGCTCCAGGGTGGAGGAAAGAGGTGGCTGAATAATGTCCATTTTAATGTTTGAAGATTGTAATAACCCATTTGCTCCTATTGGGAATGGTGATTCACGATTGTTTATAAATATGTCAGTGAAGTTGAATAACTTCTTTGTTGGAGAATTGGTGGATAGGATCTTCAATGCATTCTGTATGAATACAAACTCTCCATGTAGGGACAAGGGTGATTTCCCATTTTCACATAGCACTGATATATTTGGGGATGCCATAAGTCTCCACTACATAGTCTTGGATCTCGAGTATGTATTGAATCTAATGACTTCAAAACTTTAGTCTGAAACCTGAAAAGAAAACTGTAAGCTAATTAAAAGGTACGGTAAGATAATAATCACAAGCTTTGTTTGACATTTTGGGCATGGAAGATTGCTTCGGATTCTCTGGAAGAAACCCCTGATGTTAATTCAAAAAGTGGCATTTGATACAGATTCTCCATAATCATGATAATCTTGAAAGATGGCCACTTCGAAACACTCAGCAGTTTCCCTTCCTGGATATGTAGGTCTAATGCAGGTTCTAGAGCTTTCAAATATGCAGCCCGAAGACCTTTATAATAAGCTCACACTGGACGTCCAAAAGACTGCTGATATTAAGACTTTCAAGAACAAACTGAAGACTTGTTTTCTTAGTGCTTCAATAATGTGGATTTGACAATGAACACGAATACTTAGTGACATTGAACACCCAAGAATTTATACGGTAAACTGATTGACCTGGAAAACATCCCTTAAAAGAAGTAAGTACAGTAAGTATATAGATATTGAAGCACAACTTATGAACCAATTAACACGGTTGCCAATGTTTGGAAGTATAGATGAAAGCAGAAACTTCTTTTTTCAAGAACTTCAAAATCCTCGCCAAACAGCTTTTAATATTTCTAATTCTGTTCTTTTGTTTACAGTGAAGGAGAGACGATGACTGGCAGACCATGTATTAAACTTCTGGCTATTATCATTCTCGTCACTTGTCTGATCATCAGTTTATGGACAATTTCTTTAGATTACAGAATGACTCGAGGTGAGATCATCATTGCTACCAAGCAAGAGCACTAATATGTTGTACCAAATCTTATCAGACGCTAAAATCAAACTGGAAATTTCTTTTTTAGAGGCTTTTTGCGTGATTTACCCCTTTATGACTTCTTTAAATTATCTGTATTTTAAAGTGAATATATTGCAATCATCCGACGACTTCACAACAATATCATTTTACAAGCCAAAAACTCTTAAGAATATTAATAGTTTCAAAAATTATTTCGTAGAACATTAATTCTACTATAAATTATTGTTCTTCATCAATAACTATTTATGAATCAGTAAACAATTTTCAATATAAAAGAATGGTAAAACCCTATAGGATTTTAATAGATAACTAAGTAGTTTGGTCACTTAAGTAAATCATTTATTTCCTCGTAGGTTCTAAGTTTCATATCTTAATACCTGACAACAACTTGGAATCTGAATTAGAATTAAAAGTCCTTGTTGTATAGACTGAAGAATTATAGTCTTTTGAAAATGCTAAGAGAGAAACCCCGTCAGTAAAAAATAGCCTTTGAAATTGAAGGAAATAAAACCTTTCTTACTGGGAACATCTACGTCCTAAATTCTAACATTCCTTTAGTGAATGGAAAATAAAATATCATAGATGGCCATACAGTAACGTAACTTTAGAAGAGAGAAAGCTAATTTGAATTAACCCTTTTAGTGAGAATTTAAGCAATATGATTTTAAAAAATCTTCCTGAAATATTTCAGACGTCGCTCCCAGCAAGACAGTGGAGATTTTGGTGCCTTGGAAGAAACAATATTGTGCTGGAGACAGTGCATATTCCACAGGCAGTGATACTTTACAGAACCTCCCCTTGATGCAAAGGTAATGGAAATTTTGTCTTTTGGTGTAAATGGTGTTGATTAAATGAAAAATAAAGATTAAGGAAAATATTCAGAATATAGGGGCGGGGAAATTATTAAAAATATTCAGAATATAAGGGCGGGGAATTATTAATAAATCAAAAGAACAGAAAGGCTTTTTATTGGGAATTAAATTCAGAAAGAAGGTTGAATGGGCAAAAGGACCTACACCATGGTAGACTGAGGGACTTTTTAAGAAGATAAAAGGAAAATGCTCGTGGAAATGAGTATCAAGTTGCACCATTGGGTTTTAGAAAAAGTGAAATGATTTATATTATTATTATTATTATTATTATTATTATTATTATTATTATTATTATTATTATTATTATTATTATTAGTTTACCATCTTAATAGGAATAATCACGCAACAAGTCGGAAACAAGCTTTGAGTAGATACTGATGCTCAATATGTGTCATGTCAAAGGTTTTCAGATGATACTTTATGAATTGGGGACAGTAAAGGGAAACTACAAAAACAAGTGAGAAATTAAGTATTTGTATTATAGAGAAGATTACTTATTGTATAGACATGCTCACACTGGACGTCCAAAAGACTGCAGATATTAAGACTCAAGAAGAAACTGAAGCAGATTATAGAATGGACTTAAAATGATTTGGGGAAGACCTTTCCATCTTTAAATGTTTTGTGGTTCATGTTTTGATGAAGCATTGGTCATCCATAATTATTTTTATTCACTCTCTTTTCTTCTTCATTGTTTATGATTCACAACAATCAATAGAGCAGTTGTAATTGATTGCAGACTAAGGAATTGTAGAAGTAAAAAGGCGTGGATGGACCCAAAGATTAAGTGGTGGAAATTGAAAGAGGAAGAACTGAGAGTCTTGTTTAAGGAAAGAGTGCTGGAAGCAGTAAAGTTACATGAGGATGTACAAGAATGGTGGACCGAGAATAGTAAACTTATTCTAAGGATCGGTGAGGAAGTACTTGGAAAGACATCAGGAAGAAGACCCCTAAATGATAAAGAATCGTGGTGGCGGAATAATGAAGTGCAAGAACGGGTAAAAACCAAGAAAGAAGCCAAGAAGAAGGCAGATCTATCAGTATAAGAGCAGGATAAAGAAAACTATAAACAAGCTAAGAGAGATGCAAGAAGAGCAGTAGCAAAGGCAAAGGCAGAGACATTGAATGAAGTCTATAGAGAGATGGAAACACCGAAGGAGAGAAGAAAATATTACGAATTGCTAAGGCCCGAGATGCTGCATCTAAAGACCTGACACAGATAAGGTAAATAAAAGATAGCAATGGTATAGTTCTAGTAGAAGAAAATGAAATTAAAAGAAGGTGGGAAACTTATTCTGAAGGACTATTGAATGAAAACCCAAGAACGGTATTTGAAGATGGACTCCCAAATGAGACATTTACCATAGGAGTGACTAGAAGAGAAGAAGAACAAGCCGTAAAGAAGATGAAAAATAGTAAAGCTGCAGGACCGGATAATATACCAGTAGAGGTATGGGTAGTCTTGGAGAGGAAGGCATAGATATCTTGTGGGACCTGACGCAGAAGATCTTCAATCAGGAAAAGATGCCAGAGGAATGGAGAAGAAGCCTAATCATTCCCATCTATAAGGGGAAGGGAGATATCCAGAAATGTGGCAACTACAGAGGCATAAAGCCATACTATGAAAATATGGGAGAAGATCATTGAGAAAAGACTCAGAGATGACACAACAATGGGTGAGGAACAATTTGGATTCATGCCTGAAAGAGGGACTGTAGAAGCAATATTTGCCTTGATCCAGACGATAGAAAAACATCGGAAGAAACAGAAAGGATTACATGTGGTCTTTATTGAGACGGAGAAGCTATACAATCGAGTACCACGTCAGAAGCTGTGGAGATGTATGAGAGAAAAGGGAGTCCCTGAGAAATATGTAAGAATCACTCAAGATATGTATGAGAGGGCAAAAGCAAATGTTAAGAGCAGTATAGGCCTAACAGAAAGTTTCCCAGTAAATGTGGGACTACATCAGGGGTCTGCATTGAGCCCTTACCTATTTGATCTGGTCAAGGATGTAGTAACACAAGGTATTAGAGATCAGTCTCCTTGGTGTATGCTTTTTGCTGATGATGTTATACTGTGTAGCACTAGGCGAGAGGTAGTAAAAAAAAAACTGGAGGAATGGAGAAGAGAAATGGAAAATAGAGGATTGAAGATCAGCAGGAAAAAGACAGAGTATTTGAGATTGAAAAATGGCGAGAATGGGGACGTTAGTATACAAGGAGAGAGATTGAAAAGAGTTGAAAATTTCAAGTATTTAGGATCAACAGTTGCAGAGGTTGGTGATCTGGGGGCAGAAATAAACCACAGAATACAAGCAGGATGGAAGAATTGGAAAAAAGTGCGTGGAGTCCTATGCGACAGGGAAATAAGGGTTAAGTTGAAAGGTAAAGTAAACAGGACTATTGTGAGACCGGTAATGATGTATAGAGCGGAGACGTGGGCAATAAAGAAGACAGAAGAGAAGAAACTGGATGTAGCAGAGATGAGAATATTGAGAAGGATGTGTGGGGTGACAAGAAGAGATAAGATACGGAATGAGGTAATTAGGGGTACCACAGGAGTTAGAGAACTATCAGATAAGATCCAAGAAAGTAGACTGAGGTGGTATGGTCATGTCATGAGAAGAGATGAACAGTATATCGGGAGAAGAGTGGTAGAAATGGAGGTACAGGGAACGAAAAGGAGAGGGAGACCAAAGCGAAGGTGGATGGACTGTATCAAGGATGACCTTCGATCAAAGGGATTAACTGGTGATGGATGAGGTGTAGGACAGAGGTAGATGGAGAAAACTGACCAGAAACATCGACCCCACATAGAAGTGGGAAAAGATGTAGACAAAGAAGAAGAAGAAGAAGAAGAGTAGAGAGAAGGTGTAATTAAAGTAAGATAATCCATGAATGTTGTGCAGATGGTGGTGGTGAGGGGGAGGTTAGGGTAATAACTTCTTTAGGCATTTAGATGTAAAGGGTTGGTTGAACCCGTTTTCCTTTATGGATGAAGAATATGAACAATAAATCTGAACAGTGGTAAATGGTTGAAAACGTGATGACAAATCGTTTAAGCGGAATACATAATATAATAAAGGCAGGAAGGTTCAGTCAACGAACGGAAAATGATAGTTTCATGTACAGTTGAACACAGGAGTTCCTTGCACACCTCACTCACTCTGAGCAGAGTTTTTCTGTTTATAGCCCCCTCGACCACTATTGCTCAAGGGAGGGGGGTGGATGGTGGGATGCATCCTCTCCGGTCCTAAAAAGAAAGATAATATATATATATATATATATATATATATATATATATATATATATATATATATATATATATATATATATATATATATATATATATGAATTTGGGAGTGTGTTTTGTTTGAAAAAAAGGAATATATAAATGGAAGTATAAGAAGCTTATCAGCAAGTAATGATCATGGTGCTGCCACTCCTCGTATGCACTCAGAGTCAACTGATTTATGAATGAAATATGAATATCTAATCTGAGAAGAAGTGCCATGGACGAATCATTACGGGAAAAGATGGATTTGTGTGAGAAAGTGTTAAGTGAGATGCCCGTACATTTACGGGAATCAAACAAGTATAAACACCGGCTGGACCGTATCACCGTATCACCACACAATATAGAGTATTGTAAACGGTTGCTGAGATAGGGGGGGGGGGGGGGTTCGTCAGGGGATCAGTTGACAGGGGAAGGGTAAGGACCGCCTGCACTTATCCTATGAGAGAGAGAGAGAGAGAGAGAGAGAGAGAGAGAGAGATCCAAAATACACATGCTGTTCCTGTAATGAAATACTTCTAGGTTTGTATGATTTTAAAGAAACAAAATACTATCACTACTAGACTACTACTGTAGATCCAATCCAAAAATACCAGATGTAGTAGGGAAATACGAGGAGTGGCAAACCGTAATTATTACTTGGTGCGAGGCTCATGGGCTTCTTTTACTTCCATTTATATATTCATTTTCTTTGTTTCAAAAGCTAAATCCCCGTAATTCATTATATATATATATATATATATATATATATATATATATATATATATATATATATATATATATATATATATATATATATATATATATATATATATATATATATATTCAGTGAAAAACAATTACTGCGTATATTTATCCTCACCGTGAGTCCGTAGATGTCACTAATAAGACGAAAGGGCGAACACTAATCGTATCTTTTTGATTTTCCTTTTGTGGCTGTAAAACACTCACACTCAAACACACGCATGCACACGCACACACACATACACACACACACACACACACACACACACACACATATATATATATATATATATATATATATATATATATATATATATATATATATATATATATATATATATATGTATATACATAATTATATATATATATATATATATATATATATATATATATATATATATATATATATATATATATATATATATAATATATATATAATCATATGTATATATATATATATATATATATATATATATATATATATATATATATATATATATATATATATATATATATATATATATATATATATATTAATCAATGTAAGTATCAACCAAAATAGCATTTGATCCTTTTGGAAATGTATATTCAGTGGAACTTCCTTTGTGATAACTGCTCCAGGCCGGACAATAATTCGAACCTATGCCTCTTAGCCGAATCCATACCAGCTAGGACTGCTCGAGCGATCAAGAGAGATATAAGTTTATTACAAATGTACTGTACATATTCTTATCGAATTCAGACATCTCTACTTAGACTAGAAATCAAGCCATCTCCACCATCTCCACCAGCTATCAGGGTGGAGATGGGTTGATTTCAAGTCTTAGAACAGATTCCAGAATTCGACAGGAATAAGTACACTAGACTTATAATCTTACATCTCAGCTGGTATGGTTTCGGCTAAGAGGCATAGGTTCGAATTACTGTCCGGCCCGAAGCATTTATCAAGAATTAATTTCCACTGGATATACATTCTCAAAAGTAGAATACGATACTGGATGCAATTGTGGTTGATATTTACAAACACAGGCGCACACACGCATATATATATATATATATATATATATATATATATATATATATATATATATATATATATATATATATATATATATATATATGTATATATATATATATATATATATATATATATATATATATATATATATATATATATATATATATATATATATATATATATATATACATGCAATGTATGTTTTTGAATTTAATAATTAACAGAATGCTTATTGTTTTATTTGAAAGAGAAATGACTCCTAAGGTCTCATCTGAAAACATCTTCTTGATAGAATCGACTTGCAGTCCACATCCTTTATACAGAAGTTGGTGTTCTGTAGAGAGGTAAGTGGAATTCCATGAAACCCAATTTACATCCTTACTTTCATAAAAATTGAAAAAAAAAAACAAATGAATAACAAATGCGAGTGAAACGTTCATAACTTTGCTTCATTCCTTTCTTCCTTCCAGCTGGGCAGCTCAACACCCGGAAAAGACAGTTTGGTTTATCTTGGTGTCTCCATTCATAGATGACGTCACCGAAGTGAGGAAGAGTCTTTTCAGTCAGTATTCCAATATCAGGATTGTCACCAGTAACCTTGAAGAAATATTCAGCGAAACACCTCTCTGGGAACTCTTCAACTCGGATAAATGGCTGAGAGGAACGTGTAAGTTCTGGGTAAACTTTGTTCAGAAATCCAGGTAACCAACATCTAATAGAGGTCTTGCAAACAGTAGCTGGCTGATGAGTGTACTTACTTTGATCCCTGGAACCCTCTAGTAAAGAGTTTCTCATCATATTTGCTTCACACTAAATAACATGTTTTCCGAATAGGATGTTTGGCAGGAACTTGAATTATTTACGTGTCACTACTATGGAAAGTAAGTCTTATATTGAAGTGGTGTGGACATGTTTTAAGGTTGGGTGAGGGGTGAGAGTAAAGGGGGCTTAGGTGGAACTTATTAGGTGTAGAAAAATTGGAGGGAGTTAAAGGATTAGAAGACTGATAGAGTGAAGGGTTTATAGAAGAAGGGTTTGGTGAAGGAGGATGCTTTCTATAGAAATAGTTGAAGAGACATCAAAGAAACTGCCCCTTTGTTTAAAAATAGCAGTGGGAATGATGGTGAAATTATTTGCCGATGGGGACGACTGTATATCAATATACTCAGGTGCAAGCCAGTGCATTACTGGCATTATAAGTATAGATACAAGACCAGCAGAATTAACTATAACACCACTAATAGTCATAGCAGCAGTGGTGGATGACAAATTTAACCAATGGTTGGTAAACAGATTATAGAATGGACTTAGAAGGATTTGGGGAAGGCCTTTCCATCTTCAAATGTTTTGTGGTTCATGTTTTGATGAAGCATTGGTCACCCATAATTACTTTTATTCACTCTCTTTTTCTTCTTCATTATTTATGATTCACAACAATCAACAGAACACTTGGTATAGTTGGCTTCATAAATAATGTGCACTATCGCTTCGGGGAAAATTCTGGCACTTATCCACTTAGAGAAACATCTGATTACCATATCCTTCAAAACATCTGTCACCTATCTGCTACTTAGATTGCCGTGATGTGTACCGAAGCATATGAAATCAACTTTACAAAATTCACTGTTTAGCTAAATAGACCAACCATTGCTATAAGGAACTAGGTAATAAAGGGTCCTCACTAAGAAACGAATTAGTGGTCGGTAAATATGAATGAAAAAAAAAAAAGATTTAGTAAATCCCGATTCTTTTGAAAATTAAGTTAAAATAATTATTCCCAACTTCACCCCGGTTTTCTCAAGAGATTTCCTTTTCTTATTCCCCATCCTGGACACTATTCGAAGCAACATCATTCAACAAAAGATAAGGATACTAATAGTTTATTGCTTTGTCCTCGAGTTACTTTTTGATAGGCATTCTAATTTTAATATACAATATCTAAGAATAAGTTCCTTTATATTATTATTATTATTATTATTATTATTATTATTATTATTATTATTATTATTATTATTATTATTATTATTATTATTATTATTATAAAATAGCTCAGTGAGGAAAGGATATAAGGAAATAAATAAAATACAGGAGAAGTGATGAACAATTAAAATAAAATATTTTAAGAGCATTAACAACATTAGAATAGACTTTTCATATATTAGCATTAAAAAGAGACTTATGACAGCCTGTTCAACATAAAATCACTCGCTGCAAGTGTGAATTTTTGAAGTTCCAGCGATTCAACTACCTAATCAGGAAGATCATTCCAGAACTTTGTCACAGCTGGAATAAAACTTTTAGAAAAATGTGTAGTATTGAGCCTGATCATGGAAGAAGCATGGCAATTAGAATTAACTACATACTTAGTATTAAGAATAGGGTGGTAGTATTAATGCAAAGGATAGTCAGAATCATGAAAAATCTTATGCAGCATGCATAACGAACTAACAGAAACACGGTGTTAGAGACCAATATCTAGATCAGGAAAAATGAATATAATACACCATAAGGTCCTGTCCAACAAATTGTGATGAGATTAAGCTGCTGAAGACCAGAGAGGAGAACAATTCTGAAACAAGGCTAATGAAAGATATATTACACTTATTCAGACTAGATTAATCACCGAAAATCTTGAAAGACTTTCTCATAAAGCCAATTTTTTTGTGCAGTTCAAGAGACAGACTCAATGTGTTCCTTAAACGTAAATTCGTTATCAAGAATCACCCCTAAGATTTTAAAAGTCATTCAAAGTTAAAAAGAATTATCAATGCTGAGAACCAGATGTTACGGAGCCACTGTCTTCGTCCTATATATAAATGTACTTTGAGTTTTATTAGGATTCAACTTTATGGCCCATAATTTGCTCCATGCACTAATTTTCGCTAGATCTCTATTAAGGAATTCAGCAACCTCAGATCTACATTCAGGATATGGAATTGATGCAGAGCAGGTAAAATCATTTATATATGCAACGAGCTTGTTTTTAGGCCAAACCACATACCATGTGTATAATAGTATAAAAAGTAATGGTCCAAGAACACTACCCTGAAGAACACCAGATATCATATTCCTATATACTCATTAAGGTACTCAGCACGTCAGCACCAAATCTTTGTGATCTATTACTTAAAGATTCAATAATGATGCTAAGAAAAGACCCACCCACTCTTAACTGTTTGATTTTGAAAACAAGGGCCTCATGATTAACATGGTCAAAGGAAGTACTAAAACCATAGCCAATCATATGATCTTCCTGACCACAATCAAGGGATTTCTATACAGCATTAAAAATTGTAATAAGGGCATCACATGCTCCAGGGCCTTTATGAAAGTCAAATTCTAAACTAAGGAACAAATGAATACCTTCAGAAAACCTATTTAGATGTTTTGCCAAAATGTGGCGGGATGTTGCAACAATAACCCCCACACCCTTGATCACACTAAACAGACAATTGTCTCCGCAACACAAACTTTCCCCTTACGTTATCATAAACTGGACTCTTAGATAAAAAGGACATAAAAACAAAATATAACCTTAATACTATATTTCTTACAAACTAAAACGCTTAACATAAACCATCCATAATCAAAATAATCTCACTTAAAACTAATCAAAAACTTAACACTAAATATATAATAACCATAACACCATTCATATGAACCCCAAAAAACCCCAACTTAAAATTACACCGCACACCAACACCAAAATTTGTATGTTTATATATCCTATGTTGACACCTATACAGTCGTCCACACACTGCCAACTGTCTTTTGCAGCACACTATCACAGCTCTGTGGGTGGCAATTTGCCACAACTACTTCCCTAATTGGGGTCGTGGTTATTATTATTATCATCATCATCATCATCAGCAATCGGACTTTCATTCGGTCTGGGTCATCAACAATCATGTAATTCAGAGTAGCCGTATCAACTTTCTTATCATTAACCATGTCGTCAACAATTAATTCCACGTAAAAAAAATCTCTCCAAAGGAGGAATTACGGCCTGCAAATGAAAAAAGAAAAACATTTACGAACACTACTAGCTAACTAAACTATCACACTATAATCAAAGATGAATAATAAACTTTCTATTATTCAGAATCACTCCTAGCAAAGATAAATAAATTGTACTTACTTTTGAAATAAACAAAAGGCTTCCACGCTGGTAAAAAATATAAAGTAAATCTAGTACTCAAACCACACAACTGCCTCTAGCTGCAGTCAAATCAAAAAGAACATTTACCCAAGACATTCACAACTTTCCTAACCTAGCTAAAAACATAAACAACAACCTCATTTATACCAACAGTCTTTCTCACAACAAACAATCAATACACTAACTACCTCTCGCTCGCTGACACACACACACACGCTCTCTCTCTCTCTCTCTCTCTCTCTCTCTCTCTCTCTCTCTCTCTCTCTCTCTCTCTCTCTCTCTCTCTCTCTCTCTGAATTTGGCATAAAAATGAATAAAAAATGATCCTCCACAAAAATACATCGAAAAGTTTAGATAACATAGGTTTTATGGAAATTGGACGGTAATCAACTGGAATTGAACTACCATAAATAAATTTACATATCCGAGAAACATTACCGATTATCCAAGTGCTAAAAGAACCTCTTTTTGTTAACCTACAGTCTTTACAAAAAACAGGAAAATACTATTTGTGGATACTTCTTCATAGGAATCAGCGTCCATGAACAGAGCTTTAATTTAACGAGACCGAAAAGCCAAACTAGTTAGTTTTAGCTTCAGGGGAACAAGAATGAGGGAGATCAAGTTTCTCATTACTGTGCTTAATGTCAAACTCATCAGCTAAAAGGGTTGCATTTTCCTTTTAACAGCGAGTGACAGAGCCCTCTAGTTTAAGTACAAGAGGAACTGTTATGTCTACACCACCAAAGAGTGCAGATTCAAGAATAACTCACTACTCATATTCCTGAGTTGCACTAGAGAGTACTAGAATTTACAGTAACCTTAAAGATGGAAAAATATTAAGAAATAAGTTGGATTTCTTAGAATATGAGGGGTTAAAACATCAAGACAGCTATTTGAAAAATCTCAGGGGACGATAAACAGAATCGTTGTGACAATTATTCATAAATATGTATCATATTATTGCTAATACCTATTTACGCATAATTTCCAATGATGCTTTCCATTTTTTCTAAATTTCCACAGATTATTAGGCTCTTTTTAATACTCTTGTGCAAACCAAATGTAGGCGGTAAAATATTTGGGATATTTTTTGTTTAATATTTCTGACCATCATTTACCTTCTCCTCTTCCCAGATTACTATCCTTTATGTAACACTATGTATGCAGTTAGTTCTAAAAGTCTTGTGTTCTCCATCACAAGCTTTAATACTACACAAAGTTCTACAAGTTTTATTCTAGCTATGACCAGACTGTGTGCAATAATCTTTCTAATGAGGCAGTTGAATCATTAGAACTTGAAGTTAAAAATTACAGGGAATGTTTAAATGTTAAACAGGTTGACGTAAGTTTCTCTTCACAGTTTACACAGGTATATAACATATTTTAACGTTGTTGCTGATCTCAAGATATTTTATAGTCTTTTTTGTAAGTTTTCATATAATTCACGAAATTCATTATTCTCCCTCCTCACTGGGCTATTTTGTCCTTTTTGATGTCCCTGGGCCTATTTTCAACTAGGGTTTTGCTATTTACTGATGATAATAAAAATAGTAAACACAATGATTCTGCTTCAAGGTTCCTGCAGTTCAGTACAAATTCTAGAAATTACAGGAAATGAGTCTAGAATGTTAACAATAACTATAAAACATTATATTAAACAAGAGAAGATTTGGAAATTTTACCCGAATAAAAAACAACTGTCTATACGCAGTGTTTAAGCATTTAATTAAGCAATATCATATGCTTCAGGTAGCACAGCCAGTCCTGTGGTGACTACATGTATGGTATACAAATCACAAAGCCATAGAATTTTGGACAATGTCTATCCAAAGCTAAGAATTCTATATTGTCTGTTGTTTTAGTTGAAGCATGTGATTAAGAATTCACCTGATTTTTTTTTTTGGCTGGACTTGAGAAAATTACCATTCCTCAAGAACAAAAATGATACTGATGAGCAATGAATGGATCTTGGCTTTAGCGTTTACAGTACGCTAAAAGTGAAAAGCTGTTATTAGAAAGACAAAAATCTCGATTTTCATCTTGATGTTGATACTAAGGTAATATTCAAATAGCATCTTAAACTTTTATTTATAATTCTTAAGGGGGGTGGGAATGAAACTTGTAAATGCCATAATCATGAAAACAGTCGTTAAGGTAAAAGAGCGCCGCTGTAAGAAATATGCCCATCATGTGGATTTCCCAAAATAATAATTTGAGTATCCACTTGTACAAAATAGCCTGGGCCAAAATCAACCTAAGCGACATGCTGCGAGTGGCACTAGTATGGAAGTGGGGTGGCATCTACGCAGACACTGATTCCATTTGCATCAGAAGCACGTTGAATCTCACTGACGCAGTAGGAATGGAATCGGACAGTAGAATAAATAATGCCATTCTAATTGGTCAGCCTCGGCATAAGGTCTTCAGGATGCTTATGGAGGACATTCAGAAAAATTTCAGGGTATGTTACTCTGGAGAATAACAACTTCATAGTAGTTATCAACCAGGAAATTTTTACAGTTTTATCTTTTCGAACCTTAAACCATCATGCAAATAATATTGTGATATGCCAATAAGTCCATATATATATATATATATATATATATATATATATATATATATATATATATATATATATATATATATATATATATATATATATATATATATGAGTGTGTGTGTGTGTGTATAGTGTATTGTTCGTATGTTAATATATTGTATATTAATAATGTTATTCAAATCCTCATAGCCAAAATATGAGAACTAGCAAACAGGGAGAAATCCTTAGAATTCTTTTTACAAAAATGAAACTATGGTTTCTATATACTGTGATATATCAAAAAGTCTTCAGTTGAATATACCATTATTCATCCCAATATTGCAATACATCTTAAGCCATTTTCTGAAATCTACTCTCTTATTCCCCAAATTTCAGTTAAGGAGTTTAAATTACCTAATTTACACTCCAGCGGATCCATGCAATTCTCGATCAACAAATTGTTTTGTTGCAGTGCAATAATAGTTTTACTTATCTTCATTCACAGGGTGACATTTGGGGTGCGAATGGACCTCAAGCTATTACAAGAGTGATGAATGAGTTATGCGAAACAAGCAACTTTATAGAGATTGCCAAAAGTGATAAGGGATGCGCAAACATGAGAGTGCTTCCCATCGAGTCATTCTATCCCATACCTTTCAAACAGCGCAATGAATACACAGAAGATAGAAAAGAAACGGACTTGGCAAAGGTAAAATTTAAGGACAAGAAAAAGAAATATGATGGGCATGTGTTCAGGCAGGCATTACTTTTAGAATATGCCGATAATCTTAACACTTCTAATTAGTCAGGTCTTGCGGAATAAAACCTAGAATTGGAGGTCTTGTTATAGATAATTTCTTTTGTTCAATCATAAAACCTGTTGAAGGATCGATGCATGAAACTAGGACACATTCAGCATCTAGGTGTAACTGGGGGAAACCTTTGTAGTAGCACCATGGAGTACAGTAAAAGTTTAAAGAGATTGAGCAGCAAAATGGAAGGAAATAAAATAGAACAGATGTAACTTAAAGGCTAAAAAGTAGGGACCAAAATAACATTGTGAAAGAAATCTTAGTAAATATCTACAGTGCACAACTTGGAGTAAACTGATGACACTACCCCCTTAGGGATAATAGTTATAGAAAAGAATTGCCCAAATTTAGGGATATTTAAAAAACTAACCCTTTCCTTAAATAAAACAGTAATTATGTTACACAAAACCCATGTGTAAATTCATCGTCACACAATCATCTCAGCTGAAATTGAACCCAAAGAGAAATAAAAACAAAAAATATCTAATCTGTGTAGTGGAAACAGCAACATGTTCTGTTATCACTTCAAATCCCCTACACCAAGAAACCAAGTAAGGAATCCAGTTAATCTCTATTAATTGTATCATCGAGCCACTGCCTGTCCTGACCGGTTCCTAAGGTTTGTGGAGGAGGGTGCTCTTGAGCAATCATTAAACCTTTGAAACCCTTCAATACCTCACTTCATTCTTGATAACATTTATAAAATAATTTTCCCTTATATCAGAGTTTTTTGGGATCAAACCATGTCGTCCTGAAGGAAGGTTCCTAATAGTAGCTTCCAAGGGATATATGTACTACGGTGATATTCCCAGAGAATTTACCTTTAGGTCTCCAGAATTCTAACTCCTGGCGCGAATATCCTTAACATTCTCTTAAGGATATCGCATAAATCAGGGGACATATATCTTGATACGACACATAGCGATCTTCACCCCGAATAGCGTTTTTGTTTCGAGGGGGAAGAGTGGTAATTTTGGAAGGGGAGCCGTTATCAAGGTTACCCTATTTCCCATATTACTATTGAGTATCAAGAAGGCGTCATGTCCAAGATGGCGGACATTTCCTAATTTTGTGTCAAATTCGCAAGGTGGTGATCCATGTGGATCTGACTTTTTCGATCGATTCTGCGAGGATTATTATTCAATCTCCAGCTGCTTTCGCCTCTTGAAAGTTGAGTAATGATTCTTTACAATGTGTATATCTTAGCTCCTGTTTCACAGTGAAATTAGAGTAATTTATTGTGCTTAGGAGCTAGGCCTGTTACTGGAGGCGCCATGGGCACTGTCGTTCGTTTAGGCATGTGTTATTTAGTTAGTAGAATGACATTCCCAGTTGAAATAGCATTAATTAATTAATTATGAAAGCTATTTAGGCATTTTATACTTGTAAAGATATTTATAGTATGCATAATTTTTCCTTTTTCTTTGCCGATCGTATACATTAGAGTTTCGGGGATTTAGGTAACCGAGATCTCATCTTGCCTAGGCAACCTAACCTAGGCGATATAGTATACTTTCAGACAATTCCCTGTTTACCCTCGTGTATCGTTTTATTTATTCACGTGGAGATAGATATCTCCTAGAATTTTTATATAAACCGATACTCGTCTCCAGTGGAGATTTAAGGGTAATCTCTCCTTCCCTCTGAATGTAGCCTTAGGCTACAACCCTAGTTGGTCTTGCCTTCAAGTAGAAACTCAGGTTCGACTAGACTAGTGTTTTCTGTATCTTCCCTTGGTCGCAGATAACAGGCTTTGGATTTAGGTCAGAACCTCACAGTATTTGGTCTTTGCCGGCAGCTGGCCGGCAGGGTGAATAGTCCCCGTCTAGAAGACTAGTCCTGTACTCGCAGACCCTAGGCTGAATAATACACATTCTTCTGCCACCTAGGATGACGCCGGCACTGGAACTCTGTTTCTCCCTTGTTGAGAGGAGGCGGCACTGCCGCCGTCCCCTTAACCGTATTGGCAGACCCTAGGCTGGAGAATATATATTCTCCTGCTGCCTAGGAGGGTGCCAATACTTAAACAGAGTTTCTTAAGTGTGTGGTAGGACCGGTAACCTTGCCGGCTCCTTCCACACCTCATAGAGGACCCTTTTCCCTCCTGCTTTATCCTTTAGTGATGGCCTCGCCATCGCAGCTTTTTGGGCCATCGTCCTGCAATTCCACCGATTGCCGGAGGGTTGCGGGGCCGGCCGGACTCCTTCTTAACAGCTGTTGTCTGACTAGCGGTGGCTATGCCGGCTGGAGGCGGCCATGCCGGCTACCGGCGGCTAGGACAACTGCCAGCAGCCGGCTGCCAGCATCTATGACGACTGCCGGCGGCCATGCCGGCTGCCGGCGGCCCTGACAACTGCCGGCGGCTATGACGGCTGCCGGCGGCTATGCCGGCAGCCAGCAGCCATGTCAACTGCCGGTGGCCATGACAGCTGCCGGCGGCTATGGCGGCTGCCGGCAGCCATGATGGCTGTTGGAGGGAAGTCTCTTCTGTCACCAAGGTTCTTCAGTCCTCCCTTGGACTTCCGGCCACAAGCACTGTTGCTGGGGTACCAGCCTGGCCGGCGGTATGCCGGCTGGGCTGGCACAGACAGGTGCTGACTCAGCTGGCGGTATGCCGACTGTACCAGTGCTGCCAGGTGCTAGCCTGCCGGCCATGTGCCTGCCGGAATTTGCCGATGATGGTACTGGTGGTTGGATGGAAGCCTGAATGATGCATTTTCCCCTCCCATTTGAACCTTCTTTCTGGTGAAAGGCAGTAAATTATATATTTATATCCTTATTTAGTGTATACATACACAGTAATAAGACAGTCCTTCACTCCATGCTTTCTCTCTCTTTCAGCAAGCATGCTGGCCGGGCTGTGCCGCCAGGGACTAGCTATGACAGCTATATGCCAGTTGGATTACAGTATATGTTTATACAGTAGTCAGTATATTTGCAGTATAGCATATACTGCAGATAGAAAACTATTGTATATATTATACTAGTAGGCCCTAGTTATTTTGAAATATATCTTGGGTGTCCTTGCCCAGGTGTTTGCTGAGACCAATCCTATATTGAAAAAATAGAATTTCTTCAATATTCTGATTAGAAATCAGTTTACTGTGTACCTTTCAATATTAAATAAATCAAAAGGCCCGGTGGTGGTACACTTTCTATCCTTTAATGTTAGAACCCTTATCTTTGAGCTTTCCTGATCAGGAAACTCTATGGTTTTGATAATGGAAGAGAAGGCCATAGCAAATGGCTGGGTAGGATACACAAAAATATGTCTTTTATATTTTCTAGTCCGGTCGGCGTCATGCCGGCTGGACCGTGCCGCCAGATGCTAGCCATACTGGCAGCACACTGCCTGAACTACAATATATAATTATACAGTAGCCGGTATTTTGCAATATAGTATATACTGCAAACAGAAAATTATAGTATGATTTTACAGTAGTTATTTTCTAACATATCTTGGGTACCCTTGTGCAGGCTTTTGCTGAGACCAATCCTATATTGAAAGAATAGAATTCCTTCAATACGCTGATTAGAAATCGGTTATTCTTACCCCACAGTATTAAATAATTAGAAGGGGCAGTGGCAATATACACTTGTTCTACCCCTAGGGGTTAGAACCCTTTCGTTTGAGTTGCCTTGATAAAGGAAACTCTCTATAGTTAATACTGAGGGGAGGTAACAGCAATTGCTTGCAAGGGATACACAAGTATGTGTCTCCCCTATCCCTTTCTAGCTTACTATCCTAAGCTATAATAGTTAAAAGATGACTATTACATATTGCTTATCAGGTGAGATAATCAATTGTATACTCATTCTGCTTTTCTTTCGTTACAGGAGGAACCACAGATGAAATGTGTTGCAGTCTTTTGCAATATTAAGAGTAAGTACTTTTACGGTCATAATGCATGCAGGTTTTATGCCCCCTGCAATGTTATTTCTGAATCCCTGCAATATTGGGACCCCCAAGTTTGCAATAGCTGTCGGACCTTAGTGTTCAAAGGATTTGATAATCCCAAGTCAATGTGTTCCAGAAGATCTCTCTGGGACCATACCTACCTAACGATAGGATGCGTAGCTTACTATTCTCGAAAGCAAGTAGGGAAATAGTGGTGCCCCAGGCACGATTCGCACCTCCCTGCGTCCAGATAGCCTTTGGGACAGAGAGCAGGAAGCCACCCCGGGAAGAAGTTGACAATATCATGTTGGAATGGCCTCCGTCTGTGCCGGCTCTGGAGCCATTAACTTCGAAATCTTCACCTTCTACCCCTCTATTTGACAAATGGACCAGTTACTGGCCCATATTACGGGTCTAATGGAAAACTTTCGCAAATAAGGCGAAACGGAGGAAGCGAACTCAAGATAGAGCTCTGTGAAGCTCCGCTTGTCACCCCCCAAGGGTCATACAAGCGACCCCAGAGACTAAGATCTTCTGACATGCTCCAAACCCAATCCCTGGAGGTATGCGGAGCTTATGCCAATTTTAGACGGCAAACTCTACATCTCGGAGAAGATGGGAGCTGTTCCTTTAGACAAAATCAAGTTTTGGCCAAGCTTTAACGCTTTCCATAATTGCTACATTCGACTGAAGCATGAGCCAACGTCAGGAGAAGAAATGAAAGTCATGATTCTCGACCATGATAAGGCACAGACTATCTTGTCAAGTAGCCTGAAAAAGGCGGGTTACTTGATGTCGAAAGTGTTTGCACTAAGTAACCTTTCTTGCTCCTGCTTCAATATCATTCCCCTTTATGGGGAAGGCATTTAAATCTGTTGCCAAGGCAGTGGAGGCAGGCAAACCCTGTCCTACACTCGAGGAGTGCAAGCCTCTGTTACTAGCCTTTACCCATGCAGGAGAAGGATTGGAAGGAAATCCACTTAACCATTTCATTAGGGAAACTAGACGCGGACGTCGCTGAACCACAGTTTAGCGAGAATCTCCCTAAACTTTCTGAGTTTCTTTTGTGCAAGGAACAAGAGACAAAGGAGAGACTTGCAGCCTCCCTATCCCTACAGAACTGCATAGAGTTGTGTTCAGCCCATCAAAGTACCCCAGACATGCCTATGGTCTTGGCCAAAATGCATATGGCTACCATTGTAAAAGACCTATATGCCTTTATGAAGGCTAGCAGAGCCTGTAGGGAGTTCGTGTTCTCTGCCGCAACAGTGAAACATGAAACCTGGAAGTTGATATTTTCCAACATCTGGGGCAGAGACCTCTTTCCAAACGAGGTAGTCAAAGAGGTGATTGAGAAAGCCACCGCGGAGAATACAAGACTTCTCCAGAAGTGAGGCATCTCTTCAAAGAGAATTTTTTCCACGGATGTGGGTCCCCAACCTAAAAGGAAGACAGAAAACTCTAGATTTTTTCCACGGTCTGTTCAACAACATCCCACAGTTTCTATTACCGTGGTGCTGCAGGCAGGCGGTCGAGGAGGTAAACCTTCTGATCAGTCGAAGCAAAGAGACACTTCTGGTAGGAGGGAGGTTCCTTCAGGATCGCTGGACCTTCGATCCTTAGGTCCAAGCCCTAATCAAGATGGGACTAGGATGAAAATAGACATGCCTCCACCATCATTTCCTCAACTCTTCCTACACTCCAACCACGTTCTAGAAGAGTATACCTTAGAGCTCTAGAGCATACAGGTGGTAAGGAAAGTAGAGTCCATCGAATTCCAGGGAAGGCAGTTTGGTGTTCACAAGAAGGACTCAAGAAAACTCATTCATTCTGGACTTGTTGCCACTCACCAAGTTCAAATAAAACAGACAGTTCAGGATGTTAATCATTCTGAACATAACCACCCTATTTCAAAAAGGGGTGTTCTGCCTTGATAGACCTGAAAGGTGCCTATTGGCAGCTTCCAATCAGTCGCCCCCTCTCCTCCTACCCAGGATTCAAGTTACAGAAGATAGCATATGTCCTAAGAGCCATACTCATCAGACTAAACACAGTCCTAAGTATCTTCACGGAATTGGCGGACGCAGTCACTCTGGTGCGGGCAGCACCCAAAGCGGCTGGTCCGCGATCATCCAAAGATGTAATCCAGTTCCTGGAACATCGGGGATGCAAAATCAGCTTCAAGAAGTCTCGATTCTCTCCAGCTCAAAGGCTTCAATGGTTAAAAAACCATCGAAATCTGAGGTCACACTGGCTCTCCTTTTTCTTAGGAATGTAAAAGGAGATCGTAGGGTCGGTCAAGAGACTACGGTAATCAGTCAGGATACCAAGATGCTAATAGAAAAGAGTTCAGAACTCTCCAGTTCGCTGTAGTGACAGACCCAGTGCTAAGAGCACAGCTGAAAGATGCGTTAAGAGTCTGGAGAAGATACGCATCAAACACTCGAAGAGATCTAAAATAACCGATATCGGTCTTTCCTTGATCACTTCCCAACCAATGGTCAAAGGCCAAAAGCCTATTGAGGACCGTGCCCTTGCAACTACCTCGACTATCGAAGATCATCTTCATGGATGCCTAGTTTGAAGAATAGGGTGTTCACTCCCATCAGCAGAAAATCCAAGGGACTTCGTCATTTCTATCCAAGGCCATGGTAGTACTGTTGAGGTTGGGGAAACTCTCTCCACGAAGATCAGGCCTCCTCAGGCTGATCTGGGACATCGAAGCGATAATGAGATGTCTGAACCGACAAGGCTCGAGAGCATCCCATATATTCCAGGTGATGTTAGCCTTTCCTTGCCTAAAAGAATGGCAACTACCAGCAGTTCATGTACAATCGATCTGCAATGTGACAGCGGATGCTCTATTCAGGCTCAAGCTGATAGAATCAGAATGGTCCACAGACGCAGACATATTCTCTCCCAGATGGGAGCAAGTCCCCAAGCTGCAGATCAATCTCTTCGTGACGAGTGTCATCAAGAAACTACCTCGATATGTAGCCCCATACAAGAGCAACTGATTTTCTCGCCCTAGCGGTTAGGAAAAGATTTGGGATCTCAGAAGGCAATATAGAATTCTTAGAAGAATACAAGTTTAAGTCAACTAGAAGACAACATGAGTCATCTTGGAAAAAGTGGGTTGCTTTTGTAAAAGCAAAAGGACCAAAAGAAATTTCAATGAACTTCTGTCTGTCCTTCTTTGTCCACATTCATAATCAAGGTCTGGCAGCTAACACGATAACTACGTGCAAGTCAGCCTTCAGTAGAACTCTTCTATATGCCTTTCAAGTGGATCTGGCGACTGAAATCTTTAATAAGATTCCGAAGGCATGTGCATGGCTTAGGCCTGCAGCTCCTGCAAAGCCCATCTCATGGTCGTTGGACAAGGTCCTACATTATGCCTCATCTGTGAACAATGAAGATTGTTCCCTCAAGGATTTAACCCAAAAGGTTATTTTCCTGTTCGCTATAGCCTCTGGGGCTAGAGTAACTGAAATAGTAGCCCTATCTAGAAATGAGGGCCACATTCAGTTCACAGAAGCGGGAGAACTGAATCTCTTTCCTGATCCAACCTTTCTCGCTAAGAACGAGCTACCCACTAAAAGATGGGGTCCCCGGAGAATCTGCCCTCTGAAGGAAGATGTCTCTCTATGTCTTGTAGAGTGTCTAAAGGTCTATCTTCGTAGAACTTCAGACTTCAGGGGAGGACAGCTCTTTAAAGGAGATACCTCTGGATCAAACTTATCCCTAAAACAACTGAGGGCGAAGCTCACCTACTATATTCGCAGAGCAGATCCTGACAGTACACCCGCAGGCTATGATCCGAGGAAAATTGCTTCATCACTAAACTTCTTTCAGTGTATGGACTTTGAGCGTCTTCACTCAAATACTCGATGGAAATCATCCAGAGTGTTCTACAAACACTATGCTAAGCAGGTCCATGAACTGAAGCACTATGTGGTGGCGGCAGGTTGTGTATTAAAACCTGTCATCTAATTACTGCGATGAACAGTTAATTGATTGGGACTATCAATTAAAGGGAAAAGGTGTCGACACTTCCGGTGTGATACCCTTTAAGTGAGTTTTACCATGGTGATACTAAGTATGTTCAAAATCTGAGGTGTGAAATTATACAGATAACACTTGTGCCATGTGTACGTAGTACACAGTGTTGATAGGATACAACATTTACAGAAATTTTAAAGGAAAAATGTATTAAAATTTTTCAGTCTTAGAGTGGCACTCATTTCTTCCCTTTCAAAGGGGGAAAATAATTTCTGTAAACGTTGCACGTATAATTCTTAAAACATGTTACATTCGTTTCACTTGTTATTTCATTTAGTCATTTATTAGAAATAAAAGTAAATTATAATGTAATTGCGTCCTACTTCGCCCTGCAATTTGAACATTTAAGATGCCAGAGTTCTTGACTTACTCATTTAAGTTAACTTCATATCATTGTATGCTTACAAACAATGGCTATAGTGGACACTGATATTATTCCGATAATATATACAAACCGTGAGACCGTTTATATACCCAGTGAATACTTATGTTTGTTCATACAATATATGCTAACATTGAGGCCCCTTTTCTAACGTCTAGTATGACTCTTCCGTGTAGGGGGCAGGAAGCACTAACATTTTCTATGATTAGTGATAATGACGGATAACGGTAATGTCGTTTGTCTCAAATGGTCCAGATGACCATAGAAAAATTGTCCCAAAGTTAAGGCACTGATGAAATCCACAGATACAGTACTTTCTAGTAATGCTCTGGTAAACTTCCATCAGGACGACATGGCTTGAGCCCAAAAATCGGATTCTGAGTGAAGCGAAAAATCTATTTTTAGGTGAGATAGCCATGTCGTCCTGATGGACCCACCCTCCTTTTCTATAGAAAATGCCTTCGCAGAATCCCTCCCGAAACTACTATATCTGTAGCACCATGCTCAATGCTACAAGGAATGTTTGCCATCTTGGATACGGCGCCTTCTTGATACTCAATAGTAGTATGGGAAATAGGGTAACCTTGATAACTGCTCCTCTTCCAAAATTGCCACTCTTCCTCCTCGAAGCGAAAACGCTGTTCGGGGTGAAGATCGCTATGTGTCGTATCAAGATATACGTCCCCTAATTTATGCGATATACTTAAGAGAATGTCAAGGATATTTGCACCAGGAGTTAGAATCCTGGAGACCTAAAGGTAAATTCTCTGGGAATATCACTGTAGTACATATATCCCTTGGAAGCTACTGTTAGGAACCTTCCATCAGGACGACATGGCTATTTCACCCAAAAATAGATTTTTCACTTCGCTCAAAATCCGTTTATTTGCCCGTCACAGCTCACAAATGGCAGTTACCAAATTTTCATCTAATTTTTCTCTCAAACTTATAACCACATATGCCATCCGTGGGTAGGAGTAGGACATGCATCCTCATCCCTTTGCACATTTACGATAGAAAATTTCTACGAAAAAGGGAGAATGGTTCAAAATTGATGACGATACTCGTGAACAAAAAAGCCTAGGTACAATGGGAAAAGAGGTGACAGAGCAAGAGTCGTCACATCACTACTTGTACATTTGATTAGATTTAAGAAATTAGGGCACATTTGCCTGCACTGGGGACTGGGAGGGCAATCTGCAATCAAATAGAAAATGGGGAAAAATCATGCAGTTGCATTAAAAAACTAAAGCTTAGAAAGGTTGATCTGCAAGAAGGAAGCAAAGAATAAAGGATAAAGGGGAAAACTAAAACAGTCCTGCTAGGAGGTTAGAATGGATGTGACACAGATACTTTAGTAATGCCTATAGTACACCACTTGAGATGCACAGAAGACACTGCCCAGTGGATGACCCTACCACTAGACCTGGACAGAGCATAGGCTTAAGTCAAAGATCTGTGGCAATGCTTCCATATTCTGTAGTCAAGTAGTTTATTTTTAGAATGCTTATCTCATCCCACTTGAACTTGGGTTGTTGGTCAAATTGGCAGATTTCCTATCGCACACCAGAGACAATATACCAGACTTCTTTAATTTAGTGCAGCAAAGAAGACGAACAACATTTCAAGTGACGTTAAGGAAATTATATAGGTAAAGACGACATTCGATGTTTCGCGAATGAGGATTTCTAAAATAAATGGACGAGAGAGTGAAAATGAAATCAACCTCAAGCACAGATTGTATTAAGCAAAATAAAATAATTCATGGAATATAATCTAAGTACTGAAATGACTTATTTTTTCTTTCACAGCTATTCAATGCCTCATACGTCCTGCACTTTTGGAACAAGTTTACAATGAATACTCCAGTCAATGCAAAGGGCCACAGCATCCTGAATACTGCAGCCAAGACATTATGCCCCGTCACCTACAATATTGCAACGTTGAATTCTAATTTCTTTTAGAAGTATTGCCAACCATCTTATATGTCACTAAAGTGCATGCTTAGTTTGCTTGATATTTTCTTTCAGAATTCATAAAGAAATAGTTCTACCCGAAACTTTACCAAATCGTTTTTGAAAGTGGTGCATGTTTTATATGTATTTTTCCATCACTTAAACTATGAAGGTCTACCAGGGGAGCATCCTGTGCAGCCAATGCCTGGCCCTCTCAGGTACGAATTTGAGAGGAGAGGGGTTCTGCATACTGATCATTTGTATACATGGTCTTTCTCTAAGACTGTACTGTTACTTTCCCTTGCCGCCTATGAGTGACATTTAAACTTTAAAATAGCACAAACAACATTTTGGGAGAACTACTCCTTACAATTATATAAAGAATTTTCAATTTATATATGTAAAGCGATCAGTGTAACTGGTACCCCAAGACAAGTAATAACTTACGGCAAAGATCACCGAGTTAAACAATTTGGCCTCTTAATGGTTTTTGTATTTTCAGTAGCCTAAAATGCAATGAATAATTTCACAACAGATGATATCTCCCTCAATTATTGCTTAACTATAATTCGACCTAATTGGGTGCATTATATTTTCTATCCAGAGTTGTTATTGGCGTTACTAGAATGACAAAACCCAGAGAATTCTTCATCAATGAAAGTCATTGGACCATCTTACATGCAATCTATTTGCCATCTTCAAAGGCAGCATAAGATTTCAAAGGCTCATGTGATAGATGATTTTGCTTCCTTGCTAAATCACGATCAGTAAAGATATGTCTTTATCATTATTACTTTATCTTGGCAGGCAAAGACGATAACTTACTAGAAGCCCTTTATGACCGCTCAAAGTAGGTTACACGACATATTTTTTTAAAACTAGTATACGTTTTCCGCTGGTTTAACACTTGCGAAAACTTTAATAAGGAGTAAGGAGCCTGGGAATCCACATTGCAGACACCTTATGAATGTGCAACTGATCTCGAACTATTATTTCCTCAGACCTTACACTTATCTTCACAATTTTGGTTCACTGACGAACAGTTATACGAAGGACTTTCAAAATGGCAGCCTCTACTTGATGGATGGTTTTTTCATCAATGGCAGAATGAGAACGTCCATGAATGGGTGCTCTTTCAAGGCCGTCTCGAGTGAAGGCCGTGAAAGGAAGGTTCCACGTGGTACGAGTAGTGCTTTCACACAGCTAATATAGGCTATGAGTAAAGGAATCTCGCTCGATTTCTTAGGTTTTCTGCTGTTATTCCAGAAAATTTTACTGTTTTGGAATCCAGGCTAATCCCTTTTATGTGCTATATGCCAAACTGCAAAGGAAATTAACGAACTGGACCGAAAGTGTGTGTTTTCCTTCCCAAACGTTGATGAAGAAAAAGCCTAGTTATTGCACCCCATCAGGAAAGCCCGATATGTGCATAACTATAATAGTAGGGGAAGTACTATATTTATTGTTTGAATAATTATAATTGGATTATATTGTTCAGGTGCTATTGGTCGCCGAACACTTTGCTATTCACAAGTTTTTCCCTTGGTACTTACTACTTCATTCTCTCTCTGATTTCTTCTCTTTCAATTCTTGCATCCTCATTCTTCGGTTGCTGTCTCTCTCTCTCTCTCTCTCTCTCTCTCTCTCTCTCTCTCTCTCTCTCTCTCTCTCTCTCTATATATATATATATATATATATATATATATATATATATATATATATATATATATATATATATATATATATATATATATATATATATATATATATATATATATATATATATATATATATATATATATATATATATATATCATTTTCATGAAAATGCGTTTTTCACTTTAATATTGAATTTGAACACTTTTCCGACTTGCCAGCTACACTTTACATCGAATTATATTGAACCCGAGACATCCCTCTTCGATAAGATAATTCGGAAAAAAAAACATAGCTAAGAGAATTGCACAGTATTACATTAATAGAACGTGTTTCAACATATTTCAAAAGTGTTGTAGCGTATGTTCTGAAGGACTTGATCATTAATTAATTGTCCTAAAGTTAGGATGTGATTCTTCTTACTTCTGTATGGCAGTAGGATTCGATCTTTTGAGAGCGATGCTTATTTTTTGCTTTTGTATATATGTGTAAGTCTCACGCGCATACATTGTGAGGGACAATAAAATGGGAAATTCCGTGTAGTTTTCCATTTTTTTCTTGCAACATTTAGATGGAACCTTACTTGTATGCTACACCAATTTAGATTAGTAAGTATTACTTGTAAAAGGATTTTCTATTCATGGTGGGAAGAGGAGACAAAATACAATCAATAGGCCCTACAATACAGTGGTATTGATAAGGTCGAAAGAAGTGTGTCTATATATATATATATATATATATATATATATACATATATATATATATATATATATATATATATATATATATATATATATATATATATATATATATATATATGTACATATATATATATGTATATATATATATATATATATATATATATATATATATATATATATATATATATATGTATATATATGTATATATATATATATATATATATATATATATACGTATATATATATATATATATATATATATATATATATATATATATATATATATATATATATGTATATATATATACACATATATATATATATATATATGTATATATATATATATACAGTATATATATATATATATATATATATATATATATATATATATATATATATATATATATATATATATATATATACAGTATATATATATATATATATATATATATATATATATATATATATATATATATATATATATATATATATATATATATACATATATATATATATATATATATATATATATATATATATATATATATATATATATATATATATATATATATATATATATATATATATATATATATATATATATATATATATATATATATACATATATATATATATATATATATATATATATATATATATATATATATATATATATATATATATATATATATATATATATTACAGATGTAATCTTCCTCAGCACGAAGATAACTCAATATATGGTAGTCTACATAAGGAAAATTGAAAAATGTGTATATGTAGAAATGCTCTAGTTCGTCCGCCAATGGACCTCTTCTTGGAGCGTCTATTATGCAAAGAAATAATACACACGTTTGTACATGCAGGAAAGGCTTCAAATCGTAAAAAAAGGATAAAAATATACTATTACTACCCAACAGGCAAGAGTCACTTAACATGAGGATAAAACTAGTAAAAGTTGAAATTACAAATTAACATGAAAACAAGTAATGGAACGTTTGACAAGCACTTAAGTAAATAAAACAAGGAAAAAAAAAGTATTGAAAAACATTTTCGAGTTTGTACTGACACTTTATACTGTGTAAGATAAAAGATCCAATTTATATATACCTGGAGATAAGTTAAGATTCTTATTCCTACTATAAAATATAGATGCTGCTTCAATGACAGTCCTCTCTATAAAATCAGTATTCGTGAAAAAAATCAACCTACTGGATAACTACATATATTATTATGTAGACAAATGGCATTACTTTTGTTGTTTGTTCTTATATTATGCTTATGATTTAAAATTCGTTTATATAATGATTTTACAGATTGTCCAATATAAATATGTCCACATGTACATGGTATCTTATAAACTATACCCTCATCACTGTCAGGTGTGTTACAAAATAGATTTCTGCCGATAGTATTCCGATAATAAAATGCAGTATGAATACCCAACATTCTAAGAGGAACGATTACAGATTCAAGATTGGGATAGTATGGTAGTGTACCAACCGTGTGTCACACAATCCTACATAGTTCATTTTGTGTATATATTATGCTTGTATCTTCGCTCTTCCCTCGCACTAAAAACAACCAGAATAAATATGTCTGTTTTTTTCATCTGTAACAGTGTCTGTTTTTCGAACATGAAATTTCTTGTCGCTTTAAGCTTTTGTATATAAAGGAGAGTGTTCTATAATAAACTCACCCAGTTGCTTTCATACTGTCTTTTAGTCACAACCTTCTCTCGGCCCTTCAAATTGGTGACCCCGGAAGTCGACTCGCTCCTCCCACCTTCCACCTACCCTCGCCCCCTCCATCGTTGGTACTATGGCGAACTCTACGGAAGTTGGCGCTGCGGCAGCCCCATTCAAACTTTGATCGTTTGCCAGCGGGAAGGCGTTTGCTTGGTTTCAGCGCGCAGAAGTCCAGTTTCGCATCAAGGGAGTGTCTCGCTCAACCACCAAAGCTGATTATATTCTCGCGGCGATACCCGAGAACACCTTCCCCGAAATATCTGACTGGCTTTGTGAACAAGGAGACACCCCAATAGCGTATGACACCCTCAAAAGATACCTTCTGCAGCAGTACTCGCCGTCGCCAGCCGCCCGTATAACAAAGCTTTTTCAGCTCTCACAACAACCGTTGGGGGACCCAAGGGCTTCGCTTGCCCTCAGGGAATGACCAGTATCGCTCGCCTGCAACCTGCCGCAGACGGCTTTCCTCGTGAGGTGAACCTACTTCGTGCCCTTTGGATACGCTTTTTACCCGAACCTATACGCGCTGCCATACCTGATGTCGATAGTTTACCCATAAAGGACTTGATGACCAAAGCCGACGCCCTTATAGACAGCCACTTCACGACCTTCAAGATCTCCATCAACGCCTGCACCCCTGACGAAGAGGACGCCTATTCAACGTCAACCAAAGCTGACGTGAATGACGTAGGACATACACACCTACCCCGTGACATGCCGAAGCAGCGACAAAGCCACCCACCACCCATCAATCGCTTGCGCCCCAACCAACGACTTCTACAGCCACTTATTACCTCCCATCCACCGCAGTTTTGCTACTATCACTTCAGATTCGGGGCAACCGCGAAGAAATGTGCCAAGGATTACCAGTGGCCAAAAAATGTGTAAGTAGGCTATCGCTCGTGTTGGTGGCCTCCCGTGTTTCTAATCTTTTCTTTTTACATGATGCAGGAGCAGGCATGCGATTTTTGGTAGACACGGGTGCTTGTCGTTCTCTTTTGCCAAGGGAAGTCTTCAGGACACAACGTAGTCTGTCTACGTCTGCCGACGTCCGCTTGGTAGCTGCCAATGGATCTGCGATACCCACCTAGGGTTATGAGAACCTCACATTATCGTTCGGAAATGGTAAATTTAATTGGAAGTTTCTCATTGCTGACGTCACATTGCCAATCCTCGGTGCGGATTTCCTCTCTCATTTTCACCTTCTGGTTGATGTCGCCCATCGACGATTGGTCAACACGGCCTCATACTTGTCGACATCTCTTCAACCCGCTCCCTCTAACCTGGCTCTCCACATCAGCGCACCCACGGATGCCTACGCCACCTCCTCACGACATACCCGTAGGTTTTCCGTCCAGAACTTCACCAAACGCCCACGGTTCCTGCCAAGCACGGTATTTATCACCATATCAAGATGACGGGACACCCAGTCTTTTCAAAATTCAGACATCTAGAACCGGACCTATTGGCAGCCGCCAAACAGATGTTCGCCGAAATGGAGTAAATGGGCCTTTGCCAAAAGGACTCCTGCCCATGGTCGTCACCCTTACACATCGTTCTGAAGAAAGATGGCTCCCTCCGTCCGTGCGGGGATTACAGGCGCCTGAACATGCAAACAGAACCGGATCACTACCCCCTCCCAAACATTGCTGACGTGACCTCCTACCTGCACAAAGTGAAGGTTTTCTCTACGCTCGACCTCCTGAAGGGGTATTATCAGGTGCCTATGAACCCAGAAAACATCCCCAAGACTGCCATCACCACTCCGTTTGGTACATACACCTTCAATTACTCCTGTTTTGGCCTTTGTAATGCTGGGGCCACGTTTCAACGTCTCAGGGATGGCATCTTAGGGGACCTCCCTTTCTGTGTATGTTATGTGGACGACATACTTGTGTTTTCCTCCTCAAAAGAGGAACACCTCCGTCACCTGCGCATCGTGCTCGACCGCCTGCAACAAAACGGCCTTGTAGTCCGGTACGTCAAGTGTACCTTTGGCGCCAACGAAGTGTCGTTCTTAGGGCATCGCATCACTCCTGAAGGAGTCCATCCCCTCCCTGAGAAAGTAGCAGCCGTTCAGGACTTCCCCATGCCCTCGACCGTCAAAGCTTTGCAGGAATTCTTGGGCATGAACAACTATTATCACCGTTTTCTGCCAGCCATTACCGCCACTCTTGCTCCCCTCTACGCCTACCTCAAGGGCAAGCCAAAGGACCTGAAGTGGGGTCCCCTTCAAGAAGCTGCCTTCTGCAATGCAAAGAAGGCCCTATCAACTGCTGCGGCTCTCACTTTTCTTATCCCACATGCCCCTCTCCTTCTCTCCACCGATGCCAGCAACGTCGCTATTGGTGCAGTACTCAAACAGGTGGTCAACGGCTCGCCCCGCCCATTGGCCTTCTTCAGCAGAAAACTGTCCAAGGCAGAATCGGGTTATTCTACCTTCCATCGCGAATTGCTGGCGGTGCACTTGGCTGTCCGTTACTTTCATCATTTCTTAGAAGGTACGTCCTTTGTCATTCGCACAGACCTTATGCCTCTGGTGCACGCCTTCACTCGACAGTCTGACGCCTGGTCTGCCCGTCAACGCCGACATCTCTCCGCCGTGGCTAAGTACAATTGCACCCTTCAATACGTCCCCGGGAAAATGAATCATGTAGCCGATGCTCTGTCAAGAAACACGTTGGCTGCCGTTCAACTGGGATTGGATTACAAAGCCCTGGCTGAAGCCCAACGACAGGATCCGGAGTATCAAGCATGTAGGACATCCTGCACGTCCCTCCATTGGGAAGACTTCCCCTTCGAAGACTCCAACACCACTCTCCTCTGTGACGTCAGTACTGGTAGACCGCGACCTTGGATTCCTGCTCCCATGTGCCGACAGGTGTTTGATTTCATTCATGGCCTTTTACATCCCTCGTGCCGTTCTACTGCACAGCTGCTGAAGGCGAAGATCATTTGGCACGGCATTTCTAAGGATGCTAAGGATTGGGTTCGCGCCTGTACTTCTTGTCAAACTTCCAATGTACATAGACACACGGATTCAGGAGTGGGCACCTTTCCTCAACCTAAGCGTCGTTTCGCACCCATTCACGTCGACGTTGTAGGCCCCCTACCCACATCACAAGGACATCGTTACCTGTTTACCGTCATCGACTGCTCCACTCGTTGGCCTGAAGCCATTCCCATGGAAACTGCAACGTTTGCCTCATATACATCTGCCTTACTCTCAGGATGGATTTCAAGATTCGGTATCCCTGAGAATATTACTTCTGACAGGGGTACCACTTTCACCTCTTAATTGTTGACATCATTAACGAATCTCCTGGGCATCACCCTACATCAGACAACGGCCTACAACCCAGCTGCCAATGGAATGGTTGAACATTTTCATCGCACCCTCAGAGCAGCTTTGATGTCCCGCTGCAAGGATTCCAACTGATGTAATTAGCTTCCCTGGGTCCTCCTGGGACTAATGACCACTCCTAAAGACGCTCTCGACGTCTCGGCAACTGAAATGGTGTATGGCGACCCGTTGGTCGTCCCTGCCGAATTTTTTCCTTCTAAAGCCTCCTCCGACGATCTCCAGCGCATACGTCACGTTGTGGGAAAATTTACTCCATGCCGCCAGACTTACAAGCCCCAAGTGAAGCATCACATACCAATAGACTTGCACTCTGCAACGCACGTCGTCCTGCGTAATGACACTACTAAGGCACCGTTAACGCCCACTTACATGGGCCCTTTCCTTGTGATACGACGCAGTCCGAAAGCATTCCTACTAAACATTCGTGGCAAAGAAGACTGGGTCTCCATTGATCGTCTAAAACCTGCTTATCTCCTGCCAGATGACCCGCCTACAGTTTGCCTCTCTATATCAGGGCGCCCTATTTAACATGTACAGTATGTCATTTTTAGGGGGGGGAGTCATGTACCAACCGTGTCACACGATCGTACATAGTTCATTTTGTGTATATATTATGCTTGTATCTTCGCTCTTCCTTCGCACTAAAAAGAACCAGAATAAACATGTCTGCTTTTTTCATCTGTAACAGTGTCTGTTTTTGGAACATGAAATTTCTTGTCGCTTTGAGCTTTTGTATATAAAGGAGAGTGTTTTATAATAAACTCACCCAGTTGCTTTTATACTGTCTTTGAGTCACAACCTTCTCTCGTCCCGTCACAGTAGTGACAGAAATTTTGGTTTACTTATCCTATTCCTTTTGGGCAAATAAAAAGATTTTCTTGCAAGTGCCAAGCTTTTGTCTATGTCTTGTGTACTAAAATTATTTTGAAAACCTATTTGATATATATTTCTAAATTCTTCGCCAACATATTCGGGACTGCAAATATTGAGGGCTCTTAGGAACATAGACCTTAATGCAGACAGCTTAACTTCTGATTTATGACATGAATAGTTATCTATTGTAAGATTGTTATTTGTGGGTTTTCTGTATATCTTGAATTTAAAATTAGAGTTCATAGTTGACCTTATGACTATCACGTCTAAAAAAGAAATAACACAATTGTCTTCTTTTTCGACGGTAAATGTTATGGAGGGGACTAGATTA
>NC_090766.1:30987971-30997971 GCF_036898095.1 Palaemon carinicauda | reverse complement strand
CAATGCAGACCCAATCTTCTTGGCCACGAATTTTTAGTAGGAATGCTTTTGGATTACGCCGGATCACAAGGAAAGAGCTCGTGTAAAGGGGCGTTAGTGGTGGCTTGCTGGTGACGTTGCGTGGGAAGACATGCGTTGCAAAGGGCAAGTCTGTCGTTATGTGATGCTTCTCTGGGGGCTTGTAAATCTGACGGCATGGAGTAAATTTTCCCACGACGTGACGTATGCGCTGGAGATCGTCGGCGGAGGTTACAGAGGGAAAAAATTCGGCGGGGATGATTAACGGGTCGCCATACATCATTTCAGCTGCCGAGACATCCAGGGCGTCTTTAGGAGAGGTCCTTAGTCCCAGGAGGAAACAGGGAAGCTGAGTAAACCAGCTGGAGTCCGTGCACCGGGAAATCAAAGCTGCTTTGAGGGCGCGATGAAAATGTTCAATCATTCCATTTTTCAGCTGGGTTGTAGACAGTTGTCGTATGTAGGGTGATGCCTAGGAGATTCGCTAAGGATGTCCACAATTGAGAGGTGAAGGTGGTACCCCTGTCAGAAGTAATATGCTCAGGGAGCCCAAATTTTGCCATCCATCCTAAGAGTAAGGCAGATGTACATGAGGCGACGTTGCAGTTTCCATGGGAATGGCTTCAGGCCAACGAGTAGAGCGGTCAATGACGGTAAACAGGTAACGATGTTCTTGTGATGTGGGTAGGGGGCCTGCAACGTCGACGTGAATGTGGGCGAAATGACGCTGAACTTAAGGAAAGGTACTCACTCCTGAATCCGTGTGTCGATGTACTTTGGAAGTTTGGCAAAAAGTACAGGCGCGAACCCAATCCTTAGCATCCTTAGAAATGCAGTGCCAAATGAACTTCATCTTCAGTAGCTGTGCAGTAGAATGGCGCAAGGGATGTGAAAGGCCGTGAATTAAATCAAACACCTGTCGGCGTATGGGAGCAAGAATCTAAGGTTGCGGTCTACCAGTACTGACGTCACAGAGGAGGGTGGTGTTGGAGTCATCGAGGGGGATGTCTTCCCAACAGAGGAATGTGCAGGATGTCCTACATGCTTGATACTTTGGATCCTGTCGTTAGGCTTCGGCCAAGGCGTTCTAATCCAATCCCAGTTGAACAGCGGCCACATGCTTCTTGACAGGGCATCGGCAATGGGATTCATTTTCCCAGGGACCTGTTGAAAGTTGCAATTGTATTCAGCCACGGCGGAGAGATGACGGCGTTAACGGGTGGACCAGTCGTCAGACTGTCAAGTGAAGGCGTGCACCAGAGGCATGTGGTCTGTGTGAATGACGAGGGGCGTACCTTCTAAGAAATGGCAAAAGTGACGGACAGCCAAGCAATTCCCGATCGAAGGTAGAATAACCCGATTCTGCCTTGGACAGTTTTCTGCTGAAGAAGGCCAATGGGCAGGGCAAGCCGTTGACCACCTGTTCGAGTACTGCACTAATAGAGATGTCGCTGGCATCGGTGGAGAGAAGGAGAGGGGCTTGTGGGACGGGAAAAATAAGAGCAGCAGTGGTTGATAGGGCATTCTTTGTGTTGCAGAAGGCCGCCTCTTGAAAGGGACCCCACTTTAGGTCTTTTGGCTTGTCCTTGAGGGAGGCGTAGAGGGGAGCAAGAGTGGTGGTAATGGCTGGCAGAAAACGGTGATAATAGTTGATCATGCCCAAGAATTCCTGCAGTGCTTTGATGGTCGAGGGTGTGGGGAAGTTTTGAACGGCTGCTACCTTCTCAGTGAGGGGATGGACTCCTTCAGGAGTGATGCGGTGCCCTAAGAATGACACTTCGTTGGCGTTAAAGGTACACTTGTCGTACCGGACTACAAGGCCATTTTGTTGCAGGCGGTCAAGCACGATGCGCAGGTGACGGAGGTGTTCCTCTTTTGAGGAGAACACAAGTATGTCGTCCACGTAACATACACAGAAGGGGAGGTCCCCTAAGATGCCATCCATGAGACGTTGAAAAGTGGCCCCAGCATTACGAAGGCTACAACAGGAGTAATTGAAGGTGCATGTACCGAACGGAGTGGTGATTTGCTTTGTGCAAGAAAGATGTCACGTTGGCGATGTTTGGGACCGGGTAGTGATCCGGTTCTGTTTGCATGTTCAGGCGCCTGTAATCCCCACACGGACGGAGGGAGCCGTCTTTCTTCAGGATGATGTGTAAAGGTGACGACCATGGGCTGCAGGCCTTTTGGTAAGGGCCCATTTTTTCCATTTTGGCGAACGTCTGTTTAGCGGCTACCAATCGATCCAGTGCCAGACGTCTGAATTTTGTGAAGACTGGGGGTTACTGTTGTCTTGAAATGTTGATAAATACCGTGCTTGGTAGGAGCCGTGGGCGTTTGGTGAAGTTCTGGACGGAAAACTTCCGGGTACGACGTGAGGAGGTGGGCATAGGCATCCGTGGGTGCGCTGATATGAAGAGCGAGGTTGGAGGGGGCGGGTTGAAGAGTTGTCAACAAGTACTAGCCTACATTGACCAATCCTCGGTGGGCGACGTCGTCCAGAAGGGGAAAAGGAGAGAGGAAATCCGCACCGAGGATTGGTAATGTGACGTCAGCACCGAGAAACTTCCAATTAAATTTATCCTTTCCACGCGATAATGTGAGGTTCTCGTAACCGTGGGTGGGAATGCAAGTCCGTTGGCAACTGCCAAGCAGACGTCGGCAGACTTACACAGACTACATTGTGTCCTGAAGAGTTCCCTTGGCAAAAGAGAAAGACAAGCACCCTTGTCTACCAAATATTGCACACCCGTTCCTGCATTATGTAAAAAGAAAAGATTAGAAACACGGGAGACCACCACCATGAGTGATGGCCTACTTACATGTTTTTTGGCCTCTGACAATCCTTGGCACATTTCTTCGTGGCAGTCCGAATCTTGAGTGGTAGTAGCGAAACTGCAGCCAATGGGTGGCAGTGAGTGGCTGTAGAAGTTGTTTGTTGGTGCACGAACGAGTGGTAGGTAATGGGTGGCTTTGTCGCTGCTACTGCACGTCACGGGGTAGGCATGTATGTACTACGGAATTCACGTCACCTTCCGATGACGTTGAATAAGGGTCCTCTTCGTCAGGAGTGGAGGCGTTGATGGAGGTCTTAAAGGTCATGAAGTGGCTGTCCATAAGGGCGTCAGCTTTGCTCATCAAGTCCTTTATGGGTAAACTATCAACATCGGGTATGGCAGCGCATACAGGTTCAGGTAAACGGCGTACCCAAAGGGCACGAAGTAGGTTCACCTCACGAGGAGAGCCACCTGCGGCAGGTTGGGGTGTTTCCTTGTTCACAAGGCCAGTCAGAGATTTCCGGGAAGGTGTGTTCGGGTATCACTGCGAGAACATAATCTGCTTTGGTGGTTGAGCGAGTCACGCCCTTGATGCGGAACTGGATTTCTGAGCGCTGAAACTAAGCAAACACCTCTACGCTGGCGAACGACGGAAGTTTGAATGGGGCTGCGCCAACTTCCGTGAAGTCCGCCATAGTACCAGAGGGGACGGGGGGTGGAGGAGTGAGTCAACTTCCGGGGTCACCAATGTGACGAGCCAAGAGTAGGTTGTGACTCAAAAGGCGAGATGAAAGCAACTGATTGAATTTATGACAGATCATCAAATTTATATACAATCAGAGTCCGGGCAGGAAGGTCGCAAAAAACAACAGGCTATTTCATGTCCAACTGGCAACAGGTTCTGTTAACAGTTAACAAAAGAAAAGCAGACAGGTTGATGCACGTTGCTGTCAGTGCGAGGGGAGAGCGAAAATACAAAGGATAATATATACGAAAAAAGAGAAATGCCGTTACTATGTACGATCGCGTGACACACGAGTGGTACAAGAGCCTTTGGTTCAGGATTCATAACAACCTTGCCTTTCACCCGAAGAGACTAGGGTTCAATCCCAGTATGGAGTAGATATTTATTTCTATTTGATAACGATATTGTCTTGATTTTCATCCATATACAAATACTGTATGTTTGTATTTTAAACACAGACGTGTACCATAAACTAAGCAATCAATCCTAACACAAGGTAAATTATGATAATACCAGGATTACAAGGCCCAATCAACGTCAATCTAAAGTGGGCCTTATATGTTACATAATTCTATTTTCTTATTAGTCTCTGATCATGTATCGCTAAATTCTTCACTCACACCCAATGTGAAAAAAAGACTGCGCCCTGCAATCCCCCCCCCCCCCCCTCACCGATAAACTTCTCTTTAATTTTCCCTTCTCATCTAAATCTGATTTACATCTCTAGTTCCTCTTCAATCCCTGTCTGACATAGTTCTTTATTTTACCCTAACTCATTCTACACACTCCACTCAGCATTCTCAAGATGTCCAAAAAATCGACAAGAATTCTTTTTCCATAACTCTTCAGGACTCTTGCCCTGGGCTCATTTCCAAGACATCTTTTCAGATATGCATTACATCTCTCACTCACTGATTTTTCCTAATCACTTGTGGTCTAAACATTAAAAAAGTAATTTTGTGGAGGGTAAACTAGATCCTTTTCAAGTTGTCTGGTGAAACTTTGTGCCTTGCCCTATCAAGACGGGATAAATTTCTTATGCAAGTTAGGTTAGGTTAGTATCTCACATTCAGATTAAAAAGTGTGTGTGTGTGAAAGGAGAGAGAGAGAGAGAGAGAGAGAGAGAGAGAGAGAGAGAGAGAGAGAGAGAGAGAGAGAGAGAGAGAGAGAGAGAGAGAGAGAGAGAGAGAGAGAGAAAATGTTCTATGTGGATGCAGATAGCTAGAAAGTAACTAATGAAGAGGTCTAATAATCAGGAAATACGAAAGAAAGTGATTTCTGAAGCTTCGTAAAATACACGTTAAAAAAAAAAAACGTCAAAATTTTTCATCAAAACTTTGACGTGTAGCTTTGATACAAAATTTTGATGCATAATTGCCCACACACGTTTAGGCGTTTTTCCGATCAAAATTCAGTATCGTCAAAATCTTCGACATGGATGCATCAGTGGCCATAGCACTAGTGTTGGCATTGGACTCTGATAAACCTGGTAAACGTCGGAAATGGTCAGAAGACTAAAGAGTTTAATCAAAACTTTGACAGGGGCCCACACACGCATCAAAAATTTGACGACTCGTCAAAAAATATCAAACGGATTTGATCAATCAAAATTTTTATTCAAATCTTTTTTTGACATCAAAACGTCCTACACGCACTAAAATTTTGCATCGAAATTTTGATATAAAAATTATGATGTTTTTTTTTGAACGTGTATGGGACCCTTTTTAGTCGTAGAGTAGAAGGAAAGAAACGGTCAGCTAAGTTTGCAATTCTGGAAATATTGATATCCACAGTAAAAGTGGCAAGACAAGCTTTGCCTCCTGTTAAGAGGCTACTAACGAAGTTCAAAGGAACAATACCGATATAGAAAAATAAGTGTAAATCCAGGAGAAAAAAAAAATGGGCAAGTGCCTGAGCCCTCACACAATTTCCCTCCAAAGGAGCGTTAAACCCGAAACGTCAGAAAAACGTCATCGGTCAAAGCAGTCTGAAGCTCCAGCCTTATGTCTGGTAAGATCAAAGAGAGGAGAGGAACGCAAACAAAAATAAATCCTTTCCAAGTTTTTTTTTTTTTTTCTTTTAGTAAATAACGTTCAACAAGGCGCTCTCTTCTCATCTCAAGATTTGAATGTGACCTTTCCACTGGAAATAGGTTTCTTTTTATGGAGCCGTTTTAAAGGCCATAAGTACAAAACAAAGGTTATCCTTCTAAGGTCAACAGCCTGCTAAATTCATTTGTTCCATTACTTCACGATTTGTGGTTCTTACTCTGAATAATATATAGTATATAAACAGAAAAGGAAAAAGTTAACTTTTCTAATTTCTATAAATACTAAAAAGATGCCGAATATTTTAGTAAAAAGAAATGTATGAAATCTTCCACTAGAAAACAGGATTAAAGAATCTGAAACGTATGACAGGATTAAAAGCCACCATTATTTATATAAATTATGGTAATTAACAGATAAATTTAACAGACATTTAAGCTTCAAGTATTCCATAAAAGAATGACCCATGAAGACAGGTCAGCTTTTTGTCTCTACTTCTCTTTAAACTTTCAAAAGTAACGAACATCTTGGGGTTTGATGAATAAAAATGACTTATAATCAGAAGACTCATAAATATCATATTAATCATAATGGTGTGAAACAGAAATTAATTCAGATAATCCAACAGAACATCCAACAAAACAAAAATATTTTGCGAAAAGAAATATCAAACCAGATTCCTGCAAATGAGATATTCAATATTTTGCAAACTTCGATTTTTTTTTTTTTTTTTTTTTTTTTTGTGGAAAAGTACGATATTTTGCGAAAAAAATGTGACTCAATTTATAGAAAGTTAGTCAGATGATAATATGAAGAAAAATAAAGTCTCATGTTTATAACAGATGGTTGATTATGCTATCATGTGTAAATTAAAGAGACCAAATGTTTACTAAAAACCAAGATAAACTGACAACTTTACACCAACTGTATTTATCCTTTCTGTTCCACCTTTTGTTCCCCCCTAATTCAAGATCTATTTCAGACACAAACTTTTTTATTTTACGACTGCCATCATTATCAAGTTTCAAACTCTCAAATTAGCAGTTTCGAGGTCAAGAAAGAAAAAAAAAATGGTTTTGGACAATACTGTCATAAGTGATGATCACCGCGGATAAGTAGAAGGTTGACCAAGGCACCAGCCACCCGTTGAGATACTACCGCTAGAGAGTCATGTCTAGATAGTGCTACACTGGATCCTTCTCTGGTTACGGCTCACTCTTCTTTTGCCGAAAAAAAAAAAATTTCCCCTAAAGGGTAATTGCTGTACTGTCATTGTTTAGTGGCTACTTTCCGCATGGTAAGGGTAGAGAGTAAGCAGCTCATCTATGAGGACACACCAAAATTAAATCTTTGTTCTCTCGTCTTGGGTAGTGCCATAACTAATGTCCAATGGTCTTCCCGAGCATTCCTTATACTGCAATTCTGTTAAATTACTCAACCTTTATTTCCTGTATGTTTTATCCAAACCAATGGACTCGACCTTTATTCTTCTGATATTCTAAATGTCATTCAATCGTTGCGGTTTAGCTGCCAGACCATCTTAATCAAGTTTTAATGCTCAACCAGCAAGTCTAAGTCGGTCTTGTGTATTGAATTGAATATAAAACCGGGATATCAGAGGAACTACCATAACTGAATGTTTTTGTTTTATGTCACATAGAATTCTATTCTATATTGAAAGAGCAAGGTGATTTAGAATATGATGATCGATGAAGTTGCTTGTTCAACTAGGTGCAATTATGGAGATAAGTACGAGACTGAGGAAATAAAGGAAATACAATAAAAAAAGGGAAGAAGTTAAAATAAAATCGAATTATAATCAAAATATATCTTTCTTATTTTATCTATCAGAAAATAAAGACTAATATGTATACTTTTTTATCTTCAAGACTTATTGATAAACTTTTGTAAAAAGCAATTGTCCTTTTTGACTATGGTAAAATAAATATATATTGAAATTAGAGTATTCCTTCCAAATGCTGTTTGCCATACACGATCAATGACATCTTTATAACTCATTAGAATTTAACTTTTCTTCAAAATGATGTTTTAAGTGTCATAGTTCGCCCGGTTTGTCATGTATCGCACTGTTGATATTCACACGATTGAGAATCTCTCTTTTCATAATAATTTGTCATATTTCTTAGCTTTTATCATAATGTAGATCTAAATTCAAAGCTAATTTCTGGTACGCTATTATTATTATTACTTGCTAAGCTACAACCTTAGTTGGAAAAGTACGATGCTATAAACAAAGGGGCCCTACACAACAGGGAAAATAGCCATGTGAGGAAAGGAAACCAGGAAAACTAAAATATTTTAAGAACAGTAACAACATTAAAATTAATATATACGTACATATACCAAGGCACTTCCTCCAATTTTGGGGGGTAGCCGACATCAACCGAGTTCAGCTGGTACTGTTAGGGTGCCACAGCCCACCCTCCCCCGTTATCCACCACAGATGGAGCTTCATAATGCTGAATACCCTACTTCTGCTACCTCCGCGGTCATCTAAGGCACCGGAGGAAGCAGCAGGGCCTACCGGAACTGCGTCACAAGCGCTCGCCATTCATTCCTATTTCTAGCATGCTCTCTTGCCTCTCTCACATCTATCCTCCTATCACCCAGAGCTTTCTTCACTCCATCCATCCACCCAAACCTTGGCCTTCCTCTTGTACTTCTCCCATCAACTCTTGCGTTCATCACCTTCTTTAGCAGACAGCCATTTTCCATTCTCTCAACATGGGCAAACCACCTCAACACATTCATATCCACTCTAGCTGCTAACTCATTTCTTACACCCATTCTCACCCTCACCACTTCGTTCCTAACCCTATCTACTCAAGATACACCAGCCATACTCCTTAGACACTTCATCTCAAACACATTCAATTTCTGTCTCTCCGTCACTTTCATTCCCACAACTCTGATCCATACATTACAGTTTGTACAATCGCTTTCTCATATAGAACTCTCTTTACATTCATGCCCAACCCTCTATTTTTTACTACTCCCTTAACTGCCCCAACACTTTGCAACCTTCATTCACTCTCTGACGCACATCTGCTTCCACTCCACCATTTGCTGCAACAACAGACCCCAAGTACTTAAACTGATCCACCTCTTCAAGCAACTCTCCATTCAACATGACATTCAATCTTGCACCACCTTCCCTTCTCGTACATCTCATAACCTTACTCTTACCCACATTAACTCAACTTCCTTCTCTCACATACCCTTCCAAATTCTGTCACTAGTCGGTCAAGCTTCTCTTCTGTGTCTGCAATCAGTACAGTATCATCCACAAACAACAACTGATTTACCTCCCATTCATGATCATTTTCGTCTACCAGTTTTAATCCTCGTCCAAGCACTCAAGCATTCACCTTTCTCACTACTCCATCAACATACAAGTTAAACAACCACATCGACATCACACATCCCTGTCTCAGCCCCACTCTCACCGGAAACCAATCCCTCACTTTATTTCCTATTCTAACACATGCTTTACTACCTTTGTAGTAACTTTTCACTGCTTGCAACAACCTTCTACCAACTCCATATAAACTCATCACATTCCACATTGCTTCCCTATCAACTCTATCATACGCTTTCTCCAGATCCATAAACGCAAAATACACCTCCTTACCTTTTGCTAAATATTTCTCGCATATCTGCCTAACTGTAAAAATCTAATTCATACAACCCCTACCTCTTCTAAAATCACCCTGTACTTCTAAGATTGCATTCCCTGTTTTATCCTTAAACCTATTAATCATTACTCTACCATACACTTTTCCAACTAAACTCAACAAACTAATACCTCTAGAATTACAGCACTAATGCACATCTCCCTTACCCTTATATAGTGGTACAGTACATGCACATACCCAATCTACTGGTACCAATGACAACACAAAACACATATTAAACAATCTCACCAACCATTCAATTACAGTCACACCCCCTTCCGTCAACATCTCAACTCTCACACCATCCATACCAGATGCTTTTCCTACTCTTGTTTCATCTAGTGCTCTCTTCACTTCCTCTATTGTAATATCTCTCTCATTCTCATTTCCCATCACCGGCACCTCAACACCTGCAACAGCAATTATATCTGCCTCCCTATTATCCTAAACATTCAGTAAATTTTCAAAATATTCCGCCCACCTTTCCCTTGTCTCCTCTCCTTTTAACAATCTATATAAACTATAAAAACTTTAACAAAACAAGAAAATAAATTACTTAAGCTGCTTACCAGAGCTAAAAGGTCTCTTCTACCCTTACCAAGAGGAAAGTAGTCACTGAACAATTACAGACTAGTAGTTAACCCCTTTGGTGAAGAAGAATTGTTTAGTAATCTCAGTGGTGTCAGGTGTATGAGGACAGAGGAGAATCTGTAATGA
>NC_090766.1:30955471-30975471 GCF_036898095.1 Palaemon carinicauda | reverse complement strand
ATCCAAAGTATTGCGTAAATAAAAAACACAGATGGGTCTTGGGTAGACATTGGTAATATAATTCTATCGTACCAAGGCAAATAACAAAATCTGAAAAGTCAACATTGAATAACTTTGAAACTAAGAGGATCATAATCACTTGTTTTATGTTTCAAGTAGGAGTTATCTTCTTGACAATAGATTATCGTCTCACCCCATCAAAGCTTTGCTATTCAAATAAGGCTAAGGATTGCTGATACTAATATGTAAAAGATATATTTTGTTGATCTTGAATTAAGCAAAGCTAAGTTGGCTAAATACATGATACTTTCACCATGGTAAGGGTATCCTATCAGGGAATGAGACATTTCGGCGTAGCCCATTTGGCGTCACCGTTTCGGCGTGGCCAGTTAGGCGTAGCCGATTCGGCCTCAGAATTTTTCGGCGGAGAGACTGTTGGCCGTCAACTATTACTTTGTAGAAAAAGATATATATATATATATATTAATATATATATATATATATATATATATATATATATATATATATATATATATATATATATATATATATATATATATATATATATATATATATATATATATATATATATATATATATATATAACTTCTTTGTTGAAGTATAAGGAGTTAAAGTATAATTAGCTCTCACTCACTTTAACCATTCTAAGAAATTTAATTATTTTACGTGTCCTTCTTCTGTTTACATAAAATAACTACTTCGATGTTATAGTTTAATTAGTTCTCAATCACTTTAACCAATTTAAGAAATTATTTTGTTATTTCCTTCTTTTGTTTAGATTTACTTGTTTCAGCTGTCTAAGCCTTATTTCACGACATGGAAGGAGATATTTTAACAAAACGTGGAAGAAACAAAGTGATTTACGAAGGATACCTTTTTATTTTTGATGCAACGAGCAAAAGTCTTTCTGAATTAAAATTCTGGCAATGTAAACAGAAAGATCGGTGTAGAGTAAGATTGCATATGAAGGATGGAAAAGTGATTCGACAGTTGAATCAACAAATCCATGAACCATCTGCTGCAAAAGTAGAAGTAGAAAAATTGAAAACAAATATTAAGAAAAGATGTGCTGAAACATCTTGTTTCATTGGTTTTATCGAATCTCTATAAAAACGACTCGGACTTTGCCTTGTGGGCTAAAATGATTTTAGCACTCGCCTTTGTTCCATTAGAAAAGATGGACGAATACATGGACACACTAGCAGCAGGTCTTCCAGACGAACTAATAACCTTGTTCCATTGGTTTGAAGACACTTATATTGGACGACAAAATAGGCGACAAAATGCAAGAATAAACCCTATGTTTGCTCCCGAGATATGGAACCTTTATGAACGCACTGTAAATGATGAAGATCGCACTAACAATCATGCTGAAGCTGCCAATCGACGTCTACAGTACGAACTAGGAATGCATCATCCCTCCATCTGGAAATTTATTGATGCCTTGAGGAAAGTTCAGAAAGGACGTGATGCATTTTTAGAAAAACTAATTGCTGGATATCCACCTCCCAAAAAACTAAAGAAATATAGAGATGCTGATGAAAGAATAAAAAAAATAATAATGGAAGTTGAGTCATTAAAGCATATTGATTTCCTGAAGGGTATTGCTCATAATTACGAAATGAAGAATTATCCCCAAGGTTAAAAAATCTTTGCTTAGTTTAAATTTTGTAATACAATATTTTCAATTTAAAATTTTTAATATGCATTATTCCCTTATTGTTTTAATAGGATCCTTTATACTCTAAGTGAATTTTTTTCATTTTTTTTTCCAATTAAAGATTTTTATTTACATTATTCCTTGATTTTTGTTCTAAATTTCCCTACATAAATAAATGAATAAGCCATTGGGTGTTTTAAAAAAAAGACGCCGAAACAATCTGACGCCTAAACGGCTACGCCGAATAGTGCTGCTAGTTTTCTGACGGAGAATCGGCTACGCCATAACGGCGACGCCAAATAGGCTACGCCGAAACGTAGCAAACCCATCCTATCAAACTTACAATAGTTACTAGTTAATTCACCTCTCCCGAAAAACAATATAACACACAAACACGCTAAGAAATCGATGACGGTAGACAGAATTAGTGCTCTGTAAATGAAATGGTTTAGTTCACACCTGCAGGGTCGTGTATATTATTTCTTTATTAGTGAGACAAGTTATTGGTTCTTCAACGTACGTTACGGTTACATTTGTCGTCTCCTTTTTATCCAAAACTGATTTTAAGGTATTAGAAGACTTATTGAATTTTCCTTTGATATACACGCCGTGCTTGGCAGGGGCTAAGATAATGTTTTGATTTCCCATAGATGGGTATCCTATAATTACATCTGGATACATATCAATGTTTTGTACAACAACAAATGTATCGGCAAACGTGCGTTTACCGACTTTGAATTGAACATGAGTTATGCCTATGACATTTATTTCATTATTTCCTATACCCGAGAGTCTAACTCTGGATTTTTCAATCGGAAAGTTCGAAAACAACAAATGATGTGTCTTCAAATCCATGATATTAAGTGGACTACCAGAGTAAAAAAATAACGTAAAGGATTTGTGTTCTAAATTTACAGCATATAAGGTTGGTCGTAACTCATTTTGGCTTATTATTGTATGAATTCGCTGTAAATCTACAGGAGCATGCACTGTTTTACTTAATTCGGCCGTGTGTTTCATAGGAAAATCTATTGCCTCACAATAATCTGATAAAACATTAAATTGATTATTCAATACTATTGATGTTGACATGAATGACCTTGACCCAACATCACTCTCTTCCCCTCTGGAGTTAACTATGTGGTATTTGCTTTGCTCTGCACATTCTGAAAATTAGTCTGACCTTGCGAGGTCTGGTTTGACGACCCAGGGTCAGCGATATTCGAAGAAGTGTTTGTTTGCTTTGGACTCTGAACTGCATTGACATTTGGTTGTTTCTTCTTATTGTTAAAATGAGGATTTTTCTTTTTATTTCCATATGGAACTGACTGTGGAATTGACTGTGTATTTCTGGGATTCTGTTGTGTCTTACGCGAGTAACACTGATTGTATGAATGAGTCAAACTATTATGAATCGAGCAGAATTTCGTTCTGCAGTCCGCGCTTAATGTGGAGAGTTTTTATCTGAATGGTTGAGTGGGAACTTAGTCCAGGAAAGTCTCCCTACGGCAATTACCCAAAGCTCAACAGGGGAGGATAATGAGCACTTACTCTCGGGACACAAACAACCTGCTAATACTTCACTGCCATAGTTCACTAACCTTCACTCTTAATTACAAAAGGAAGCAATTTTACTGTCCAGAGGCCGGAGAACTCCACACGTTAATTTTGAAATAATTTATGGCCTACTCTAGCTTTGTCAGGGTTAGAGTCATCTCACTCTAAGGCTCTGTTTCGACTCCGTTCCAGTGACCCCAGTGAGATGCTGTACAGGTATCTTACGTTAATGCAATTCGAGACAATAAAAAAAAAGGGGGAACAGTGGAGTATAAAAGTATAAAGTAAAGTTAAATGGGGATCTTCACCTTCAAAGCACTAAGTAAAAGAGTGTACACTCGCTGATACCAACTTACCTTTGTCTAAAGTAGGTTATTCTCAACACCTTGGGTACTTCTGACCCGTCCCATAGTATAAGTGGGTAAAATTCATGTAATGCGGGTTAAGGATACCAAAATGTGTAATCTATTCCAAATGATTTATTACAGAAAAAGGGATGGAAATAAATCGATGATTTTAACACAACAAAATTAAAAATTGGAAAAAAAATATCAGTAACTCAATTATAAGGTTTACATATGATAAAATGAATAAGTGAATTTACAACACAAAAAATTGAAAACGTTAAACGGAATTAACTCGTGGATTAAACCTCATACAGAATAAATAAGTCAAAACATTCTGATCAACAATTTGTGCGGTAGGATGCTGTGAGGTCCCAACATGTGGTCAGTGACCTCAAGCAATAACCAAGATCAAAAAAATATGAATACATTAATTTCCATGCACGCATCCCGAAAGATGTAATGCCAAAATAATACCTAAACTTAACTTATGAGAAATTGAAACTTATCTATAGGGGGAATGGCCATTAGTTGAACTCACAAGATTTTTATATGCTGTGGGTGCCCGTGTCCTAAATGTGGCGGTCTTCAGTTTGCTCACTAGGCCTACAGTACTTAATTTGCAGAGTCAACGGCCCCCTCCAAGTTCTCCAACTAGCCCCCAAGACTGGAACCGACGTGCTGTAGAATTAGCAGCTATGCACTAACACTGGTCATCTGCTTGACCTCCTCTACGTACGTATTCTTGGTTAGTTATTGTGTAAGGGGACAGGCTAGTGATGGAGAGTGGGAGCACGAGGTTGACATTGGAGCCTGACTGGGCAGCTCCGTTTCGTACCGTGGCCTGTATGTTTGTGAGGTCGAGATCAGGTCAGCTGCGTCCTCCTTCCTTCCCCCCAAAAAAGCGTATCTTGGTGCGTAGGTAGGCCTACGGTCTTGAGGTGCCAACTCTCATTTAGGACAGGCTCAAAAATCTTGTGCCTTGTGAATTTCAAGCAACACACTTATTTAGAATACAAGGAGAAATCTTGCAACTCCAGGGGGCAAAGATAATCCTAATTCTAAACAACTGGCATATAGAATAAAAATGAAACTAAAAGGTAATTTAGCAAGTCGGGCTTACGTGTGTGGACAACCATACCTCCTAGACTAGCAGACTTGAGTTGTAATTAAGAGATTTAAAATACTGTACCTAAATACTTACGGTAGAATAATGTATACAAAAAACATATAAGTATTAATCTTGGGACACTCGTTTAAGAAAGACACATTACTCACATTTTTGCCTGTCGTGACGTCACGAACAATGACAAAGTCTACGTATAAACTATGAAAAAGAAGAGTAGTGAAGAAAATTCTTCACACCCTGGGGATAAAGGGAGGAAAAGGAGAAGGGTTAGTGTAGATTAATGCAATGTGGATTAGATGTTAGTATATGAGATGAGTATACTAAATGAATAAAGAATGAATGTAACTAGTTGCGCTATGCTATGTCAGCAATTGGCATTAAGTTGAACCGCAACCGCGTACGAGATGAGTGCGAAGTACGATTTACAAGCGAGAGTCAAACAAAAGTGGTACGTATACAAGCGGAAGTAAAACAGAGTTAACTGTGACTTAGTACAAAAAGGTAACTACAACTGCAAGATAAGAGCGGAGGGAAGGACAAATCAAAAACTTCAGCAGTCCTTCACATGGTTGATGAAGACTATGTAAAGCTACTACAAGATCTCCTGGAATAGGGCTCATGCACGTTCAGCAGAGGCCCGTGTAGGTCTGTCGTGGCGGGGCGCCGCAATGACTACAGGAGACCTAGCTTCAGCTGTGGTCTCATCATTTCTCTCGGCCAGTTGGTCTCTAGGAGGACTGTCGAGATTTTCGAGGGGAGGGGTGTTAGGAGGTTCCTCCTCACTTGGTTCGGATAGTGTTTGGCCATTTTCGTTAACCTCCAAAGGTATGAGTCGGTTGACTGGACGTACATACTCTCAATTTGCGGAGCGGACCTTGACTGTTCTAATGTGTCCATCTTGACCCGGGTATACTTCGAGTATACGGGTCAAAGGGTACTCCTCTCGATTGACCTCGTCCAGAATCAACAAGCATAAATCTCCAACTCTGGGGATGTTCAGGTGGAGGCGACTAGACTTCTGGTGTCGTTCTCGAAGGGAACTGACATAGTCGTACTTCCATCTCTTCAGGAATGTTTGCAGCATGTTAGTCAGCTTCTGGTAATCTTTGCGGAGGATGTCCCCTTCTCGAAAAGTAGGATCAGTCAAGTCACCTAGGTGGACTTGAGGTGCCAATGAGAAGGTTCGACCATAGAGGAGGTGGCTTGGGGTCAAAGGCGTATCAGTGGGGTCGTCAGCATCCAGATATGTTAGAGGCCGATCATTCACCACGCATTCTACTTCTCGGACCAAGGTCACAAACTCATCATACGTAGGGTGGCAACGGTAAGTGGCTTTGCGCAAGTTGAGTTTGGTAAACCCAATCAAGCGCTCGTAAAACCCTCCTTGCCACGGGGCTCGAGGAGTGATGAACTTCCAAGTGAGGTTGTGGGCCCGTTTGAACCCGTCGATAACAGGGTGTTGCATGAGTTCTGTCAAGAGTGTCTGACCAGCTTGAAAGGTTGAGGCATTGTCAGACACAAGGCACTGTGGCATCCCAAATCGGGCAGCGAACCTTCGTATCGCTTGGACTAGTTCCACAACTGTCAAGGAAGTAGTAATTTCTAAAGCTACTGCCCGCATGGCAGCGCAGGTAAACAGCAGTACGTACACCATATCCACATGGGAATGATGTACCTTGAAGCTGCCAGTGTAGTCCAGTCCAGTTACTCTGAAAGGGACCTCAGCATTGAGGCGATTAGGGTGGACTGGAGCTAACGGTGGGGTTGGGTACGGCTGGCCTTGTACTCTTTTGCAATGTATGCACCGTTTGAGAATCTTCTTCACTTGCTGGCGCATTCGGGGAACCCAAAATTCCTTGCACAAGTGGACAAGAAGAGTGGAGGTGTTACAGTGCAGCAGCACTTCATGCCATTGCTCAACAATAAGTTTCCAGAGAGCACAGTGGGACTCTAGGAGAATGGGGTTCGTGTAGCCGGACTCCGGGGGTGCATCACTGAGGCGGGATCGGCCTCTTAGAACACCGTTATTGTCAATATAGGGCTTCCGTTGTCCGATAAAGGCTCGTTCATCGGACGTCAACAAGGCGGGTTTACCTTGCAATTGTCGTAATATTTGGGGGTAACTGGCCGCCTGTGACACACGAATGATGGCGGTAAGTGGTCTTCGTGGGAACCTTTGGACTAAATGGGGGAATTTGTGCTCGGCCCATCGCTCGTCAGGCGCAGCAAGGCTGCATAGCTCCTAACTGCCTCATCAAGAGATGAGAAATGAGCAAATCTTTGAGTTTGCGGTGGCAAAAGTCTGATGGGACAAGCTTTTATCTCCCATTCAGTAGGGAATCTGCTTTGGTCCGGGTAAGCTGAGACGTCGATCAGCCAGGCTGGTCCATGAAGCCATAAGTTGGACTTGAGGACGACTTTGGCGGCTACTCCCCGTGACGCCAGGTCGGCGGGATTACAGGACGTGGGGACATGCTTGAGAAGCAACCGACAGTTCAACCTTATACGGTTTATCTCCTCAACCCTATTGAGAACATATGGGGACGTGCTCTGCCGGCTGTGTACCCACTGCAGGGCTGTGGAGGCATCGGACCACACTGTCGTAGAGACGTATGTTTCTGGACGTAATTCTATCAGATACTGGGCTAGTCGGCATCCAAACAGGAGTGCGGTCAACTCAAGCTTGGGAATGGACTGACTCTCGTCCAATTCCAGCATACGTTTAGGGGTAACTCGTGCCTTGGCTGTGAGGAGCTGGCATTTACCTTCAATTGTGACCACGTAGCAAGCCACTACAAAGGCTTGCTTGGAGGCATCTGCAAACACATGTAATGCAGCCTGGTGACCCTGATGTGCATTTCGAGGCACCTTAATGTTCTCGAGACCCTTGTATTTTTTAAGAATGGCACCGAGCTCGCGGATCAATTCTTTGCTCAGGCGTGAGTCCCAACTTTGATCCATCATCCAGATTTTCTGAATGAAGAGTTTGCCGAGGATAGTGACCGGCGAGATCAGGCCAATAGGGTCGTAGATGGAAGAAAACAGAGAGACAACCTTCCTCTTGGTGTTGACGTGTGAGTAGTCCTCTAACATCAGTCCTGAGGGGAGCTTGACGGCTAATGTGTCATCCGCGGTGTTTCAGTCCAGACCGAGGTAATCTTGGGGGCCCGTTTCGGTGAAGTCTCCCGAGATGGGGGCATTAGTGGTCCATTTGGCAAGGGGCATGTTGGCTTCCAGCATAATTTTTTCTATGGACTGTCTTTCGCTAAGGATGTCCGTGGGCGAGTCGTAGCAACGTTGAAAGTTGTCAACGTAGAAGCTTGTTTTAAGCTGTGAGGCAAGACTACTCGTTTGAGCATCCAGGTGGTGTTGGATTGTCTGGTTGAGCAAATATGGGCTCGAGGTGGCCCCAAACAGGACCACTTTGAAGCGGTACGCAACAACTTCGGACATACTGGAGTCCTTAAAGAAAAGAAACCGACAGTAATCACGGTGTTCCTGAGCGATCTCAATCCGCAGGAAAGCTTTAGAGATGTCTGCCGTCAAACCAAATGGCTTTTCCCTAAACCGGAGGATCATGGACTGAATTTTTGAGGCCAAGTTTGGCTCGGTGTACAAGGATTCATTCAGAGACCTTGAATTTGGTCCCGATTTAGCCGAGGCATTGAATACTATGCGCATCGGTGTGGAGGTGGAACTTTTGAGGACAGGATGATGGGGTAGGTAGTGCATTTGTCCGTCATTATGAGGTTCTAGCTCGACCGGCTCGATAAAGCCCTCCTTTATGTACTCGTCAAGGATGGCCTGGTACTTGATGAATAACTGAGGGTCCTTAGATTTTTTAAGGGACATCAGCTGGGCAAAAGCCCTACCAAAATTTATCTTTGGTCGGCTATCACTCTTGAAGGGTAGTTGCACTGTGTATCTTCCGTTTGCGTACCGTGTAGTACGCTTGAAGAGATCAACGGTCTGTGCCTCAAGATGGCTGAAGGGTTCATTGCTTATGCCCACAACATCGAGTTTCCAAAGATTCTCGACGGGGGGCTCTACTCCCACAGGGTCTGTTACGCTGATGCGGTTTAGTGTGAGCGACAGACTATCAACCTCTGGGGGTTCTGTCCCTTCTCGTGACCAATCTGGCAGCTCTCCCCAAACCACATATCCACCTGGTGTACTGAACAAGTTGACACCCTTGATGTTGTGAGTGCGCTTCAGGAGTCGGGAAAGGTAATCGGCTCCGAGGATGATCTCTATGCCAGTGGCATTGTCATCTGGCTGCCTGTCTGCAAGACGTAGACCACTAGCCTCTAGAGTGCGAACTGCATGGGTATATCCAGGCGTCCTTATGTTCTTCCCCACGTTCGGGTTGACAATGGCAACGACCTTATGCTTGCGGCGACCAATTTTCAATTTGAACTGCACCAAGTCTGAACACTGAGGTGGTTCGTCCATGTTGAATGAGTTGAGTCGGAACACGATTTTTCCGACAGGAGCAAGGTTCAGTGACTTGACTACATTGGGATAAACAACCGTGCGTTGGGCACCACAATCCAGGAAAACTCGGGTGGTGTGTTTAAGTTTTCCATTAATTAGATCGCCAGTGAAGGTGGGTAGAACAGCAGGGTTTATTTTGTTTGCCTGGTTGGTTTCTTCAGTCTCACTCGAGGCTATATGATTAAGTTGAACAGAAGGTGGATCTGCTCTTGGCCCATCAGGTTGGTGACCCACGGTCACGATGTTAGGGCAGAGAGGCAATTTGTGGCCACGTTGGCAGTTCTGGCATGTAACATGGGCGGTGCAATCACGGGCAACATGTTGCGTTGAAAAACATTTAGTGCAACAGCCTAGTTGGTTCAACCGCGTTAATCGACTTTTGAATCGGGGAACCAGGGGCATTTTGTTGACCATTGTGGTCACAGAAAACACAATTGTACCGAACAGGGTTACCTGTTGGTGGGGGAGCTCTGGCCGGCTCCGGTGCACGCTTCTGAGTGGGTTTTGTTGGGTTTTGGGTTGGTGTGGATGGTGTCTTCGGCTTAAGGGCATCACTAGTCGTTCTATGGAAGGGCTTAGCCAATTTTGTAGTTGAATTGCTGTTTACTCCAGAGTTAGAAGGTTTAACAGGAAGCCGGTCTTTGCTGGGCTCCGTCAACAGTTTGGCTAGCTCCTTTGTGCGTGCATGTTCGTATAGTCCGTCCTTCAACTCTTGCAAGGATATGGATGTGCTATTGTAACGGCGATAAACTGTCTCCAAGAGAGTGGGGTTTAGCTTATTCAGGATGGCATGCTCCAACAGATCTTCGGACAAGGGGGCTTTGGTCACTTGCACGTATTCTTCCTCAGCATTGTTCCACTCCATCAGAAACCGTCTGAGGTCAGGGCCATCATCCGCTGGGGGGCTCATACTAAAGAGCTTCTTACACAGCAAATGACGGTCAAGATCAGGGGATTCGTACTCCTGGACGAGGTTAGCGATGGTCCTCTCGTACAAACCCTCTGTCCAGATCCTGTTTCCAGCAAGACGCCGGGCTGGTCCTCTTAGGCACCGTAGAAGGATCTTGTACTTATCCGCTGGGGAATATTTGGGAGATTCGTGTATGGTTTGACGGAAAAGGCTCCACCAACCCATCCAACGTTCCCTACGACCTTCAAAAATGGGGGGTCAGGCTCAGAGGCAACGGACACATAAACAGTCTGCGGGTTTGCGCCAGGTGTTTGATTCTGGGCTTGGTTGACAGTGGACTTATGGAACACAATGCTACTGAAGGCCGTTTCAATTCGTTTGGCACAGTTAACCAGCATTGGGTAATTCGCCACCACGGTCGGATGTTTATAATGAGACCGCCAAAACTGTTTGTATTCATTGAGTTTGTCCCTGATGCCTCCGATGTGAACGCTAAAGTGATCCAACCCAGGGGACGACATGCGTGAAAGATCTACTGAACTTAGGCTATGGAGATCCAGATCTGCGTCCTCACATAGAAATTTGAAATCGACCTCCTGTTGCTCAAGCCGTGAGTTAAGTTCCTCCAAGGTGAGAGCTTCAGCCTGAGGTTGTGGAGGGTTACCAAGATTAAGAATTTGTAAAGACATTTTGGATGAAACCCTTGGATGTGCGGAGTTTGCAAATTCAAAGTTAAATAAATTCTTAAGATTTATGGGTATGTCTGAGGAATGGAAACTCACCCTACTCGAAAGGCTTGGGAAACTTGTGCGGCTATGTGTGCACAAGAAGTGACCATGGATTGGTTAAATGCACAATGAAAAAGTGTGGTAAGTGGCAATGACAATTTACAACTATACAGTGTAGGCTAGCACCAAAATGACAAAAGTAAATAGAACTTAGATAGTCGCAAAAAATTACTCAATGTGACTAGTAGCACATGGAAATCGCAAAACAATGTAAACACCACTCGCGCTAAGGCTAAACTTGAAATTACCTCATGCAAAGGATAACTAAATCTCACTCACAACAGAGGACATTACATAAAGCTTTCCTCACACAGAGGTTAAACGTAAAAGTTTCTCACAAAAAGGACAAAAGTGCAAAATTACACTAAGGCTGAGGGTAAAATTATTGACGCACTTGTCAAGTGGTAATCACAAGTAAACTAAGATACGCTACACATGGGTAAGATGACCTTTAACAAATTTTTAAGTGACTACGTGAAATTGAAGAGTTAGCAATATCGCACTAAAAGTTCTGTGACCAAGGACACGGGGTTAAGCTTACAAGAGGGGTTAGTAAGAAAATTAAAGCACTTGCACAAAGGATGGTAAACCGAGGTGAAAAATTATGGAAAAAAGTAGATTGGCAAATTAAGTCGAACAGAGCACAATGAACGGCGCTCGCCTGGAGCAGTAAACAATGAAGTCTGAACAACGAAAGTGATATACCTTAGTTCCAGTGTTTCGGAACATTCTGGTTAAATGCCAAAATTAGGTGAACAGATCATATGAACCGACGGGCATAGAACTTCGCAAGTTAATAGTAAAACATGCAGCATGCAACCCAAATCGATGACCTGAACATATATAGTTCTGTCGTCTCAGAATTCATAAATAAACCTGGTTTCACTGTCTTCCTTAAGTGTGTCAAATACTATAAAATTACAAAACTCTTTTCTCGTTCCAACTCAAGTCTGGGCATTACACTTTCCACAATGTGGCTGGTGCATGTGGGTAAGTGTGGTATAGCGAGGTATTTATTGCTTAATAAAGCTAGGTTACGTTAATTTAATTACCCAAAAGTCAAAGGTGAGAGATCCGGTTCGAAGGACCACTCGTGTGGAGAGTTTTTATCTGAATGGTTGAGTGGGAACTTAGTCCAGGAAAGTCTCCCTACGGCAATTACCCAAAGCTCAACAGGAGAGGATAATGAGCACTTACTCTCGGGACACAAACACCCTGCTAATACTTCACTGCCATAGTTCACTAACCTTCACTCTTAATTACAAAAGGAAGCAATTTTACTGTCCAGAGGCCGGAGAACTGCACACGTTAATTTTGAAATAATTTATGGCCTACTCTAGCTTTGTCAGGGCTAGAGTCATCTCACTCTAAGGCTCTGTTTCGACTCCGTCCCAGTGACCCCAGTGAGATGCTGTACAGGTATCTTACGTTAATGCAATTCGAGAAATAAAAAAAAAGGGGGAACAGTGGAGTATAAAAGTATAAAGTAAAGTTAAATGGGGATCTTCACCTTCAAAGCACTAAGTAAAAGAGTGTACACTCACTGATACCAACTTACCTTTGTCTAAAGTAGGTTATTCTCAACACCTTGGGTACTTCTGACCCGTCCCATAGTATAAGTGGGTAAAATTCATGTAATGCGGGTTAAGGATACCAAAATGTGTAATCTATTCCAAATGATTTATTACAGAAAAAGGGATGGAAATAAATCGATGATTTTAACACAACAAAATTAAAAATTGGAAAAAAAATATCAGTAACTCAATTATAAGGTTTACATATGATAAAATGAATAAGTGAATTTACAACACAAAAAATTGAAAACGTTAAACGGAATTAACTCGTGGATTAAACCTCATACAGAATAAATAAGTCAAAACATTCTGATCAACAATTTGTGCGGTAGGATGCTGTGAGGTCCCAACATGTGGTCAGTGACCTCAAGCAATAACCAAGATCTAAAAAATATGAATACATTAATTTCCATGCACGCATCCCGAAAGATGTAATGCCAAAATAATACCTAAACTTAACTTATGAGAAATTGAAACTTATCTATAGGGGGAATGGCCATTAGTTGAACTCACAAGATTTTTATATGCTGTGGGCGCCCGTGTCCTAAATGTGGCGGTCTTCAGTTTGCTCACTAGGCCTACAGTACTTAATTTGCAGAGTCAACGGCCCCCTCCAAGTTCTCCAACTAGCCCCCAAGATTGGAACCGACGTGCTGTAGAATTAGCAGCTATGCACTAACACTGGTCATCTGCTTGACCTCCTCTACGTACGTATTCTTGGTTAGTTATTGTGTAAGGGGACAGGCTAGTGATGGAGAGTGGGAGCACGAGGTTGACATTGGAGCCTGACTGGGCAGCTCCGTTTTGTACCGTGGCCTGTATGTTTGTGAGGTCGAGATTAGGTCAGCTGCATCCTCCTTCCTTCCCCCAAAAAAAGCGTATCTTGGTGCGTAGGTAGGCCTACGGTCTTGAGGTGCCAACTCTCATTTAGGACAGGCTCAAAAATCTTGTGCCTTGTGAATTTCAAGCAACACACTTATTTAGAATATAAGGAGAAATCTTGCAACTCCAGGGGGCAAAGATAATCCTTTTTCTAAACAACTGGCAAACAGAATAAAAATGAAATTAAAAGGTTATTTAGCAAGTCGGGCTTACGTGTGTGGACAACCATACCTCCTCGACTAGCAGACTTGAGTTGTAATTAAGAGATTTAAAACACTGTACCTAAATACTTACGGTAGAATAATGTATACAAAAAACACATAAGTATTAATCTTGGGACACTCGTTTAAGAAAGACACATTACTCACATTTTTGCCTGTCGTGACGTCACGAACAATAACAAAGTCTACGTATAAACTATGAAGAAGAAGAGTAGTGAAGAAAATTCTTCACACTTAAGTGACCTTGACGTTTGCAATTATAACACGTCATTCCCGCTACTTGACTATTATTAACTACGTTCACTGTTTGTGGCTTTGTTTCATTCTTTGCAAAAATTTGAGTATACACGGGATCGAGATCTGGACACTTAGACATGTGTTTTTTTATCTGTTTATATACATCCAATTCCGTATTTGCAGGCGTTAACATAAGTGTCATGCCAGTTAAATACATTAATCGTAAAAAATCTTTCACGGAGATGTTATCTCTAGTAACCCAAGTGGAATTACCTAAAATATCCTGATATTCATTAAGCCTATCAGCTATGAGAGCTGCTCTCTCAATAACATTAAGCCGATTCATAGTGGCTTGATGAAGTGTATTTCTTAACGTTAATACTACATCCAAGGCTTCTTCACCCCCATAGACCGCGCGTAACCTAACTTTGAAATCATCCCAGGTAACTGCTTCTTGAAATGAAACACCTCTTAAATACGCACTCGTATCCCCCTTAGAAAAATCTATAAAACCTTTAGCTTCTTGTAATTGTACAAAAGGGTCTACGATTTGTTTGGCATTTAAATGGGCATCGACGGATGAAATCCACGACTCCACATTTTGAGGCAAGAACCCATTGACTCGACCCTGAAAAGGAAGGATTGCAGACCTGGCATTTACAAGCGTCACAATTGGGGGAGGATTAGTCTGTCCTACGCCACTAGGTCCAGGGGTGGGGCTCACAGAGGATGTCATGACTGCTGTATTTCTTTTCCTATCTCTTCGACCCCTTGCAATTCTATCAAAATACCTATATGAATACAGACGTCCACTGCGTAAACGCATAAGCTCTGAATGACAAAGATTATAATAAAATTCCCCAAAACAATGTTACTAATCCCAAGACATTTCCCGAGAATTTCTGAAAGACAACCGAACACAAAGATATTTCCTGTAAATTTCTGAAAGAAAAAGGAATTAGCACAAAGAGAGAAAAAATTCTAGATGAGAATTCGGAGTTGAACACAGTTTCCTTTAATGAAAGGAAAATAAAAGATTAGCAAACCATTCACCCCAGTAATAATCGACTAACGACTCGTGATAACTACACTTCACTGCCCAAACTGGAATGAATTTGAAAAATTGTACTTAGCTTATATATGGTTCTGTGTGATGTCGTCACATCCTCTCTCTCTCTTGATGTTTCTTAGCGATGTATCGTTCGAGTTTCCGTTGAATATAGTGCTTCCTGGATATGTTTTGTAAGCGTTGAACGTCAGTCCTTGGGTTTCCTAGGATGTTGATTGAAGATCCAGTTCATCAGTTTGTATGTATAACATTCATTAAATGTTGTAGATTTCGATGGACTATGTTACTTAGTCAAAATTGTAGATTCATTAACGTTGAGTTCTTGAAGATCTTTCTCTGGTTTTTACAGCTTTATTTTTGATTTCTTGAAGATCTTCCTCTAATTCTTAGAGTCTATTATTAATTACTTGAAGATCTTTCTCTGATTCTTAGAGTTTAACCGCTGCCACCATTTATTAGTGTGCTACTTTTATAAGCACACATTGAGTATGTGTTGTTTAAGATGTTAAGTCTTGAAAATGAAGTTCATCTTAGTAACTTTAAAAGTGATTTATTCTCTAAAAACAACAGTGTTAAACATCTCCATCACAGGAGTGGAGCTGGTTTGGTCAGATGACCAATTCAGGTGAAGTATAGATATGAACTGCTTAAATTATCGATATCACAGATATCGTATGCTTAGTTGTCTTAGCATTTAAACACAATATGGAAACTTTACATTCTTTCTCGGAAGACACCTGCAGCCGGTGACGACACAATCTTTCACACACTATGCATTGGTGTTGACGTTTTAGAAAAAGGTTACATTGCCGAGGCTGCAAAGTACATCCTGTTTATGATTTTATATGACTACAGCAAATCTCACGCTAGCATCTTCATCCACAATGACATATTACGTCATGTGTTTTAAACATGTAATAACTAACTATTTCATTTATTACATATATATCACCCACGATCTGCATTTAATACCGAATTCTATCTTGGGAATATATATCCACTTGGAATTCATTTTATGGTAACAGCTTCTGGCCGGGTGGAGATTCGAACCTCCACCTGTGGGGTGGAAACCATGCCAGCAACGACTCTACCGACTCAGCTACCAAGAGAGATAAAAAGTTTATGACAAGTCCCCATACATATTCCTATCGAATTCAGGAATCTGTTCATAGACTTGAAATAAACCCATCTCCACCATGATGGCTGAATCGTGAGTTTGCTACGCGTGGTTATTTTAAATGAACATATATCACAAGCACACGTGATTTCAATCAATGTAAATATCACCCATGAACGGCATTTAATACCGAATTCTATCTTGGGAATATATATCCACTTGGAATTCATTTTATGGTAACAGCTTCTGGCCGGGTGGAGATTCGAGCCCCCACCTGTGGGCCGGAAACCATGCCAGCAACGACTCTACCGACTCAGCTACCAAGAGAGATAAAAAGTTTATGACAAGTCCCCGTATACATTCCTGTTGAATTCATGAATCTGTTCCTAGACTTGAAATAAACCCATCTCCACCCTGATAGCTGAATCGTGAGTTTGCTCCAGGTGGTTATTTTAAATGAACATATATCACAAGCACATGTGATTTCAATCAATGTAAATATCACCCACGAACGGCAATTAATACTGAATTCTATCTTGGGAATATATATCCACTTGGTAGAGTCGTTTGTGGCATGGTTTCCGGCCCACAGGTGGGGGTTCGAATCTCCACCCGGCAGAAGCGGTTACCATAAAATGAATTCCATTTGGACATATATTCCCAAGATAGAATTCGGTATTAAATGCCGTTCGTGGGTGATATTTGCATTGATTGAAATCACGTGTGCTTGTGATATATATATATATGTATATATATATATATATATATATATATATATATATATATATATATATATATATATATATATATATATATATATATATATATATATATATATATATATATATATATATATATATATATATATATATATATATATATATATATATATATATATATATATATATATATATATATATATATATATATATATATATATATATATATATATATGCGTGTATATATATATATATATATATATATATATATATATATATATATATATATATATATATATATATATATATATATATATATATATATATATATATATATATATATATATATATATATATATATATATATATATATATATATATATATATATATATATATATATATATATATAGTTATATATTTATATATATATATATATATATATATATATATATATATATATATATGTATATATATATATATATATATATATATATATATATATATATATATATATATATATATATATATATATATATATATATATATGTATATACATATGTGTGTGTGTCTTTTGGCCGGTGTAGACAAGTTATTTCTAGCCACAGTTATTAAAAAAAAAATTAAGGTGACTAAACTACGCCCAAAAAGAGCACAAAAGGACTTTCTACTATGAACACATTTTAGCAATAATAGTTCCGAAGGCATTTTTTGCTATTTACCTTACAAGATCATTACATATCTCCTCCCACTCTTGTTTAGAGTAGCTTGGAGTTTCCCGAATGAACATTACAAAGCATATCCTCAGTCTCATGTGCTCGAATTTAAAGAAAGGTAAAGAAAAGACCAGGAAAAAGATGCACACACACACACACATATATATATATATATATATATATATATATATATATATATATATATATATATATATATATATATATATATATATATATATATATATATATATATATATTTATATATATATATATGCATATACATATACGGTACATATACATATACATACATATATATATATATATATATATATATATATATATATATATATATATATATATATATATATATATATATATATATATATATATATATATATATATATATAGTCAGATGAAAAAGAACCACAAAGGAAATGTAAGCAAGAGTCAATCCTGTCTAATATTGTCTTACTTTTTCAAGAGGACATTTATTGAGAGATATTTTTACATCATATATTGTAATGTTGAGTGAAATTACGATCACACTAGTACATTTGTAGAACAATATGTTAGAAAAAGAAAAGAAAATAAGCCACCTGCAAGGACCCAAAATCTCAGGTGTTTACTTAGACGGAGATCTTATCCCTTTATCCAGGTGTGGTGCTTAAAGGCTTTTTTTCAATGTCTTCCGAAATGATTTCCTTATATCATTATACGATCATGTATCTATCCATATAAATATATAAGCATATACATGTATATACATCCTGTGATTGGAGTATAAAATTAGCCAATGAAATTTGCGAACTCAAAATGCTAATAATACGCAAATTTAATTTTTCCTTCTCTGTTTTTTCATCCATTTGCTTTTTAAGCTCCGGCTGGGTTGTTTTCTCTTTCCTTTTTTTTCTGATTTTTTTTCATTTGCAAATAAATTGAATTCTATTGAATTCGTTGAAGCATACTTTAGAATAGTAGAGATCCCCCCCAAAAATGTCTACTAATGCCGTATTGTATTTTCATTATCTGGCTTTGTAATGAAATATGTTTGCTTAGACTGTAGACGAATCGCTGTTTAGTTTGTATAATCGCACTAACTGTCCATTACTTGTGACGCTTATTTGTCATATTTTCCGCCATAAAGCTGTTAGAGTTTGCGACACTGATATATTATTTTTAGTGTTACGACGTTCAGAGTTTTCAATATTTGAAACCCATGCAACTAGTTTTTTCTGACTCGTATTTGTCATGTTACTCCTTTGCCATTTCGGACTTCAAGAATAAATACATTAGAAGTGAAAGGTCACCAATGAGCAGTAAGGCAAGGTACAGGTCAAGGACCAGGCAATGTCTACTGATGACACAGCAAAGAAAATTAGGATCTGCCCTACAGCTTCCATCCTTAAGTAACTGGGATATATAGACCTTGACAGGGACAGTACTGTTGTGTTGCCAATAAAATTGATCAATACTGAACAGGATGTGAACTCTGTACTACCAAATGACGTGTGACTTGCAAAGGTTAGTGCGGGTGTTTATGAAATATGATATCGATTGAGCATTTGTCACCCAAAGATTTAAGAGTTTCTGACACAGAATCTGAAAGAAGTTTTTAGTATTTTTCTTTGACAATATTAGTATTCATGACATTAAGATTTCTGTTCATATGATACGAATATTAAGGGACCGTCCGCCATGGGGTATTGACATAACAACTTTCAGAAATCGAAAATCGTTTTATTGCTTCTATGTATGCGTAAACATGTCATACATACTCCCCAGAAGTTTCAGCCAATTATTTTTACAAATAACGAAGATATAGAGGTTTTTAACATTTCTTGTAAGAAGTAGATGCTTATGAAACGTTTTCAGTTATCAATATATCTTGCTCTGATTCCGTTATCTTTAACAGGAAGCTTTGATGATTGGTCGATTAATAATTAGAAAAAATAATTTTAAAACATATTTTTGATTTAAAGTTTGCCATCGTTATTACAAGGTTAATATGAGAAGAACATTATATAGCATTTACCATTGTAGAACATTTTATATTGTTTAGGGTGATTTATAAAATCTTTCCAGAGAATAGTATTTTTTAAGAATAATATCATTAGGAAGAATAATTGTTGTGAATAGTCATCCGGAAAATGATTATGTTATAAATAGATAGTGAATAATAAAAGCTTTGTACATATGTAGGATGTGTGGAAGACTCATTTTATTACTCTGCTTACCAAGCTACTTTAAATTGAACTTTTTATTGCGTAATTCCAGCAAAAAACTTGGTCCTGAATTGACGATTTTCTAAAAAGATTTGTCACTGGAAACGTTTCTCATTTTTTAATGAAAATATTCATTTATCGTTTTACATTTGACACCGAAAATGAATGAGCATTGTGACGTCTAGACAGTGTTTCGGAAGAGACAGATTTTATGATTTTGATAAACCACGTTTCACTGAATTTGTCAAGTTACCTCTTCACGCTCTTTCGTTTTTGGAAATTTTTGCCGGAAGATGATGTTGATTGTAGTTGTTGATGATGACTGCAGTGTTTTCTTGTCCA
>NC_090766.1:30927971-30950471 GCF_036898095.1 Palaemon carinicauda | reverse complement strand
CGTTATATATATATATATATATATATATATATATATATATATATATATATATATATATATATATATATATATATATATATATATATATATATATATATATATATACACACACACACACACACATATATATATATATATATATATATATATATATATATATATATATATATATATATATATATATATATATATATATATATATATATATATATATACATATATATACATACATACATATATATATATATATATATATATATATATATATATATATATATATATATATATATATATATATATATATATGTGTGTGTGTGTGTGTGTATATATATATATGTATATATACACACACACACACACACACATATATATATATATATATATATATATATATATATATATATATATATATATATATATATATATATTAGTTTTTTTCAGTCAGTCCTTTTGTCCGTCACCCAATACATTATCAATGCCCGATATCACGTCACCAGCCGGCCAAGGTTTATCTACTCATTAAATATTATCTAGAATTCGTCAGCAATTATTTTGTTAATATGGCTACACTATCGATCAGAGATACTGTTAATGTCTACATTTAGTTATTGGTTTATATATTAGATATACCTTAATTGAAATGATTTCAATTCATAACATTGAGAATAACTTCCTCGCGAAGAAGCAAGCTCCTTCAAATAAACTGATCCACATCTACCGTTTGACGTTGCCAGAAAACAACAGCAGATCATCCGACATTTGGGATTATTACATCAGCTGTTGTGTGGTGTGGTGTCAGTTTACTTGAAAAAAAAAATATAAAAGGTTAACAAACTACAAAATGATGAAAACTAAAATAAGAAAATAAGAAAAGAATGTTGTTACTTTTTTTTTTCATTGCCTTACTCGTAAGACAATATTCGTATATCAGTATTTTATTATGAAATGAAAATTGTATACTTGTATATTTCCTGTTTATGACTATATGATCAACAATAATTCTTATGTTTTCCAAATTAGCTGATTAAGGATATTTCTGTTCAAATTCTTGAAGAAACTATAATTTTTTTCATTATGATTTTTATGTCTGCATATAAAGGTAAATAGTTTTAAGTAAAAAATAATTTTTCTCATAATTTATGTACAGACGATTTTTATAGCAAATCGTAATTTATGGGTGTTTCATCCCTATTACAGATGCACGATGATTTTGTAGCATTTTGCTTTGCTTTGCTTTGTTTATTTTCAAAGCCTGGGGAACTATTAACCTTTCTTCCAATTCTTTAGATAGTTTTGTGCAAATTTGTTCACTTTCTCATAAACCGAATACACCATCAACAAATCTTTCTTTTTGTTTTTCTCCAGTTTGGACATGGTATATATACTTATATATGTATGTGTTTACATACTTACGAGTGTGGTGGTATGCACACATACAGTATGTAAATGAGTGTAAGTCTGCATATAATCACGCTGGTTTACAGATTGGGTAAAGGCGATGGACAAACCGTCTCTTCGGCTTTTACTCCTGATGCCTGGCGGTTGATCTTACTTGAATTAGTATGGACCAGCAGGGGTCTCTTGCATTAGTTAGATAGTCACTGCGCATCACAAGGATCTGGCTATCCTTTGATGTATTTCGCCAATGAATCCTTTATGGATTTAGTCAGTCACAGATAGAGAAGATGAAAGAATGGCCCCCAGACCCGGGCATAGCGGAGAGCCAAGAATCTCCCGGTTTATAAATACTAATGAAAAATTGAAAATACTGTAGGCAATTGGACTGTTAGAATTATGAATCAGATTGGGAAGTTACAGCAAGTGGAGAATGAATTTATGAAATATAGTTTGGATATCTTTGCCCTAACTGAAACACTTTGTGAGGGGATTGGTAAGGAAGCTTTAGACCAAGGCAATATACAGTATATATCTACTCAGGAAGAACAGATGCAGTTGGAAGAGAAGGGGTAGGATTGATGATGACACTAAGAGCAGAAAAGGCATTAACCGAATGGAAAGCTGTGAATAGTAGATTTTTACTGGAATAAATATAGTATAAACTGTGAAGAAAGACTTATGTCAGCTTGTTTAACATATGAATATTCACTGTAAGTTTGAGCTTCTGAAGTTCCAACGATTCAACTGCCTCATTATGAAGACCATTCCACAATCTTATCATAGCTGGAATAAAAGTTCTAAAACATCGTGTAGTATTGAGCCTCACAATGGAGAAGACAAGACTGTTAGAATCAACTACATACCTAGTTCTACATACGGGATGGTAATCTGGGAAGATCAGAATGTAAGAGATGGTTAGAAATATTGAAAAGATACACTGAAAACTTTACGGGCTACGATTACTTTGAAATCATGAGCATGTTCGAAATTGTAATCTCTCTCTCTCTCTCTCTCTCTCTCTCTCTCTCTCTCTCTCTCTCTCTCTCTCTCTCTCTCTCTCTCTCTCTCTCTCTCTCTCTCTCTCTTTTTTTTTTTTTTTTTTTTTTTTTGCAAAATAGTATTTAAAAGAGCTTTAAACAAAATGAGAAGCATTCATGAAAATTATTTTGTTTTATTATGGCTCTGAATCAGGCTGTGAACAAATCAAAAGTGAAGCTACTCACAGGTCTGGTAGCTGCTTGTACCTCGCACACTGACTCCCTTGGTGTTATAAGAAGTAAGGTTGGTTCTCCTGTTGGGGCATCTAATCATGCCTTGATTTCATTAGTAGTGAAGACTGAGCAGCCTGTTCTTAATGTATCATACTCATGTAAGATTTATATAAAATCTTAAGCAGACTGGAATGGGATTTTGCTTGATCTTTTGTGCTTGAATTGATCACCATTGAATAGTAGTGTTCATCATGTTGTCCCTTCAAATGAGAAATATATATATATATATATATATATATATATATATATATATATATATATATATATATATATATATATATATATATATATATATATATATATATATATATATATATATATATATATATATATATATATATATATATATATATATATACACACACACACAGTATTATTAAATCTGATAACTATTTTGCATTGTCGTCCAAAGGAATTATATAATAGCCTTTTAAAAAGTCAATCTTAGAGACGAGCCTCGCTTGTCCGATATTGTTGAGTAGCTGGTCGATGAATGGAAATGGATAATTATTAGCCACACTGATTGAGTTTAAGTTTTAGTAGTCTGTACACATCCTGAAACATCCGTATGTTTTTTTTCACGAGCAAGCATGGAGAACTGCAAGGCTTAGAACTTTGTTCGGCTAATCTGTTTTGTAACATGTAGTCCACTTTTTTCATGACCTCTCGGTGATACGGCGACAGTCGATGGACACATTTGCTTAAATGGTCTTTCCGTTGTTTTGAGGTGTATCTGATGCTTTGTGTAGTTGGTTCGTTTCTGGACACCATAGACCATTTCAGGAAAACTTCTAATTAATCAACTTAATTTCTCTTGTTGGTCCTGGTTCAAATAAGTTAATTTCTCTTCCAAGCTCCGAATGATAGATGTAATTTTCTCTTGCCTTATTGTCCATACCTCATATCCGGCTTTTGTAAGGGTTGCATACTGTCTGGTGATTTCTGCATGTTACTCACCTGTAAATGAGTGAAATATTATTAGCAATTTTCCGGGGGATTCCTTATGCGTTGTCAATTTTATGGTTGGTTGTATGTTGAATCAAACGCAAGTGTATACATAACCCTTTTATGTATAATAAGAGGCTACATGACTCCCAGCTCTGGGGTTCCGACAACCAACTCCCAACTGAGCGTCGAGAGTCTCATAAACAATCTCAAAAACCAAAACATAACAGCAAACATAAGAGCATCGCTCTCAAAAGACTTAAATCCTACTGTAGTACAAAAGTATAAAGAATCACATCCTATCTTTAAATGCTTGAACCCTAATATCAAAATACATTATTTCAGTTATGTACATTCTTAAACATGTTTTATCAATGCAATATGATGCAATGTTACGCTCAATACACGTAACATTTGAGGTAAAAAATACAGTACATTATTACAATAATACATAACACCGTCGTCATCATCCGTAGATGGTATGGTTTACGCCATACACACTTGTGAAGCTTCGGTCTCGTTTTCACTTAAGTAGGGTTTCAGTAGGTTAACGTGTACACTCCTTTGACTTTTCCTTCTTCCTGGTGTTTCGATAACGTAGGTCAGGTCACTGATCTTCAAAATCTTGAATGATCGGTGAAACTTGTTGGTGAATTGGAATCTCCTTATCATGAGGAAAACTAATACCTGTTGTCCTATTGAAAACTGTCTGTATTTACTTTTCATATCAAACCTTTTCTTCATTTTTTCTTGACTCATCTTAAGGTTTTCTAGGAAAATTTTCCTTATCTCGCCGATCTTTTTCCAATTCTTGACATATTCTCCATCCGTTTCCTCACGGTCCTTCCATCTTTGTACTAATATCTAAATCGGTCCTAGTACTTCCAAATACAATCTCATTCGAGCTACATCCATTGCTTTCTTGATAAGCATTACGTACATCGAATAACATAAACAGTAGTCCAATGTCCCATTCATTCCCTGTTTCATTACAGAACTTCGTTAACATATTTCTCAACGTTTGATGAAACCTTTCTAATGCACCTTGGGTCTCTGGACGATAAGCAGTTGATAATTGTTATTTCACATCCAACTGTTTAATTTTGTCCTGAAATAATTTTAACGTGAAATTTGTTCCTCGGTCACTTTGAACAATCTCTGGAATGCCAAACATAGTAAAAAAAAGTCTTGTAACTTCTTGGCAATTTCTTTGGCATTAATGCTCCTGACGGGTATGGCTTCTGGGTATCTCGTCTCGGGACGCTTTTTGTCCTTGGTAAAGGTCCCACAATGTCGATCCTTAGCTTGCTGATGGGTTTTCCTCGCACTTATATTGGTTGTAAGGGAGTTTTCTTAATGTACTCGTACGGTTTTCCAGCAATCTGAGATACATGACATGCACGGCAAAACTGGCTCACTTCCTTTTGCATGCCAGGGCAAAAAAAATGTTTCATAAATCATCTCTGTCATCTTCCTTATCACCATATTTCCCGTCTCGTGTGCTGCAGCGATAACCTGTCTTCTCAACAGTGGGGAAATTAATATCTGACGATCTATTCCCCATTCGGTTGTACCAACCGTGTGGCACACAATTGTACATAATTATGTTGTATATATTATGCTTGTATCTGCGCTCTTCCCTCACACTGAAAAGAACCTGAATGATCATGTCTCCGTTTTGCTTTGTAACATTGTCTGTCTCTCGAACAGGTCATGCTGTTGCCTTGAGATTTTGTATATAAAGAAGTGTGTTCCTTAATAAAACTCAGTTGATTGCATCCTGCCTTTGAGTTAACAACTCCTCTCTCGGCCGTCACACTGGTGACCCCGGAAGTCGACTGGCTCCAACTGCCTTCCATCCCCACCTCCCTCGCCCCTCCATCGTTGGTACTATGACGGAGACAGACTCTCCAACAGCAGTTGGCGCCGCCCCATTGAAACTTTCACCGTTCGCCACCGGAGAAGCGTTTGCTTGGTTTCAGCGCTCAGAAGTCCAGTTTCGTATCAGGGGCGTGACTCGCTCAACTACCAAAGCGGATTATGTTCTCGCGGCAATACCCGAGGACACCTTCCCAGAAATATCCGACTGGCTTTATGAACAAGGAGACACCCCAATAGCGTATGAAGCCCTTAAAACATACCTTCTGCAGCAGTACTCGCCGTCACCAGCCGCCCATATAGCAAAGCTTTTTCAGCTCTCGCAACAACCGTTGGGGGACCAAAGGGCTTTGCTTGCCCTCAGGGAAATGACCAGTATCGCTCGCCTTCAACCTGCCGCAGACGGCTCTCCTCGTGAGGTGAACCTACTTCGTGCCCTTTGGATACGCCGTTTACCCGAACCTGTACGCGCTGCCATACCCGATGTCGATAGTTTACCCATAAAGGACTTGATGACCAAAGCCGACGCCCTTATGGACAGCCACTTCAAGACCTCCATCAACGCCTCCAAAACTGACTACGAGGATGCCTATTCAACGTCAACCGAAGCTGACATGAATGCCGTAGGACATACACGCCTACCCCGTGACGTGCCGAAGCGGCGACAAAGCCGCCCACCACCCACCAATCGCTCGCGCCCCAACGAACGACTTCTACAGCCACTTACTACCTCCCATCTGCCGCAGTTTTGCTACTACCACTGCAGATTCGGGGCAACCGCGAAGAAATGTGCCAAGGATTGTCAGTGGCCAAAAAACGTATAAGTAGGCCATCGCTTGTGGCGGTGGCCTCCCATGTTTCTAATCTTTTCTTTTTACAGGATGCAGGAACGGGCGTGCGATTTTTTGTAGACACGGGTGCTTGTCGTTCTCTTTTGCCAAGGAAACTCTTCAAGGCACGACGTAGTCTGTCTATATCTGCCGACGTCCGCTTAGTAGCTGCCAACGGATCTGCGATACCCACCTACGGTTACGAGAACCTCACATTATCGTTCGGAAACGGTAAATTCAATTGGAAGTTTCTCGTTGCTGACGTCACAATGCCAATCCTTGGTGCGGATTTCCTCTCTCATTTCCACCTTCTGGTCGATGTCGCCTACCGACGATTGGTCAACGCAGACTCGTACTTGTCGACACCTCTTCAACCCGCCCCCTCTAACCTTGCTCTCCACATCAGCGCACCCACGGATGCCTACGCCCACCTCCTCACGTCGTACCCGGAAGTTTTCCGTCCAGAACTTCGCCAAACGCCCACGGTTCCTGCCAAGCACGGTATTTATCACCATATCAAGACGACGGGACCCCCAGTCTTCGCAAAATTCAGACGTCTGGCACCGGAACGATTGGCAGCCGCCAAACAGACGTTCGCCGAAATGGAGAAAATGGGCCTATGCCAAAAGGCCTCCAGCCCATGGTCGTCACCCTTACACATTGTTCTGAAGAAAGACGGCTCCCTCCATCCGTGCGGGGATTACAGGCGCCTGAACATGCAAACAGAACCGGATCACTACCCCCTCCCAAACATTGCCGATGTAACCTCCTACCTGCACAAAGCGAAGGTTTTCTCTACGCTCGACCTCCTGAAGTGGTATTATCAGGTGCCTATGAACCCAGAAGACTTCCCCAAGACCGCCATCACCACTCCGTTTGGTACATACACCTTCAATTACTCCTGTTTTGGCCTTCGTAATGCTGGGGCAACGTTTCAACGTCTCATGGATGGCATCTTAGGGGACCTCCCTTTCTGTGTATGTTATGTGGACGACATACTTGTGTTCTCCTCCTCAAAAGAGGAACACCTCCGTCACCTACGCATCGTGCTTGACCGCCTGCAACAAAATGGCCTTGTAGTCCGGTACGACAAGTGTACCTTTGGCGCCAACGAAGTGTCGTTCTTAGGGCACCGTATCACTCCTGAAGGAGTCCATCCCCTCACTGAGAAGGTAGCAGCCGTTCAGAACTTCCCCGCGCCCTCGACCGTCAAAGCTCTGCAGGAATTCTTGGGCATGATCAACTATTATCACCGTTTTCTGCCAGCCATTGCTGCCACTCTTTCTCCCCTCTACGCCTCCCTCAAGGGCAAGCCAAAGGACCTGAAGTGGGGTCCCCTTCAAGAAGCAGCCTTCTGCAATGCAAAGAAGGCCCTATCAACTGCTGCGGCTATCACTTTTCCTATCTCACACGCCCCTCTCCTTCTCTCCACTGATGCCAGCGACGTCGCTATTGGTGCAGTACTCGAGCAGGTGGTCAAAGGCTCGCCCCGCCCATTGGCCTTCTTCAGCAGAAAACTGTCCAAGGCAGAATCAGGTTATTCTACCTTCGATTGAAAATTGCTGGCGGTGCACTTGGCTGTCCGTCACTTTCGCCATTTCTTAGAAGGTACGCCCTTCGTCATTCATACAGACCACATGCCTCTGGTGCACGCCTTCACTCGACAGAGTGACGCCTGGTCCGCCCGTCAACGCCGACATCTCTCCGCCGTGGCTGAATACAATTGCACCCTCCAATACGTCCCTGGGAAAATGAATCCCGTTGCCGATGCCCTGTCAAGAAACACGTTGGCTGGCGTTCAGCTGGGATTGGATTATAACCCCCTGGCTGAAGCCCAACGACAGGATCCAGAGTATCAAGCTTGTAGGACTTCCTGCACGTCCCTCCGTTGGGAAGATTTTCCCCTCGAGGACTCCAACACCACCCTCCTCTGTGACGTCAGTACTGGTAGACCGCGACCTTGGATTCCTGCTCCCATGTGCCGATAGGTGTTTGATTTCATTCACGGCCTTTCACATCCCTCGTGCCGTTCTACTGCACAGCTGCTGAAGGCAAAGTTCATTGGGCACGGCATTTCTAAGGATGCTAAGGATTGGGTCCGCGCCTGTACTTTTTGCCAAACTTCCAAAGTACATCGACACACGGATTCAGGAGTGGGCACCTTTCCTCAACCTCAGCGTCGTTTCGCACACATTCATGTCGACGTTGTAGGCCCCCTACCCACATCACAAGGACATCGTTACCTGTTTACCGTCATCGACTGCTCCACTCGTTGGCCTGAAGCTATTCCCATGGAAACTGCAACGTCCGCCTCATGTACATCTGCCTTACTCTCTGGATGGATTTCAAGATTTGGTATCCCTGAGCATATTACTTCTGACAGGGGAACCACTTTCACCTCTCAATTGTGGACGTCATTAGCGAATCTCCGAGGCATCACCCTACATCAAACAACGGCCTACAACCCCGCTGCCAATGGAATGGTTGAACGTTTTCATCGCACCCTCAAAGCAGCTTTGATGTCCCGCTGCAAGGATTGCAACTGGTTTACTCAACTTCCCTGGGTCCTCCTGGGACTAAGGACCACTCCTAAAGACGCCCTCGACGTCTCGGCAGCTGAAATGGTGTATGGCGACCCGTTGGTCGTCCCTGCTGAACTTTTTCCTTCTACAACCTCCTCCGACGATCTCCAGCGCATACGTCACGTCGTGGGAAAATTTACTCTGTGCCGCCAGACTTACAAGCCCCCAGCGAAGCATCACATACCAACGGACTTGCACTCTGCAATGCACGTCTTCCTGCGCAACGACACTAGCAAGCCACCACTAACGCCCCCTTACACGGGCCCTTTCCTTGTGATCCGACGCAGTCTGAAAGCATTCCTACTAACCATTCGGGGCAAAGAAGACTGGGTCTCCATTGATCGTCTAAAACCTGCTTATCTTCTGCCAGATGACCCGCCTACAGTTCGCCACTCTAGATCAGGGCGCCCTATTTAACATGTGCAGTATGTCATTTTTAGGGTGGGAGCCATGTACCAACCGTGTGGCACACAATTATACATAATTATGTTGTATATATTATGCTTGTATCTGCGCTCTTCCCTCGCACTGAAAAGAACCTGAATGATCATGTCTCCGTTTTGCTTTGTAACATTGTCTGTCTCTCGAACAGGTCATGTCCTGTTGCCTTGAGATTTTGTATATAAAGAAGTGTGTTCCTTAATAAAACTCAGTTGATTGCATCCTGCCTTTGAGTTAACAACTCCTTTCTCGGCCGTCACACGGTATTCCCAGGGATAGCGGCAGGTCTATGCTTCGTCATAAGCAACCCATCTTTAAGATAATATAAGGTCGCTGACTGCTGTGCCTCCGTCTCGTCCAGCACATGGTACAATAACTCTGTTAACTTTGCATCCTTCTGTTTTAATCCTTTCAGCCTTTTCCTACTCACTTTTTCTACTTCTAACACTGAGTTTTCTATTTCTTTCAGGTCCATTTCTTCTTTGTCATTTTGTCCACTCGTCGTCGTTCCTCTTTGCTCTGGCTTACTCGGGAGTTCTCCTCTTGCGTACCATCAAGGGAGTCCTCTTCCTTGGAAAACAAATCCTCCAAGTTCATCACTACTTCAATTTTTTTTCTCCTTTACAACCAATTTCTTCATCATACTCGTAGTCATCACACAACTAGGAAACATATACAGGTAATCCTTCTAGAGTTTGGTCGTAGGACTATACTTCAATGGTCTCCTCGTTACAATAGAACAAGGCATAAACGGCGCTCCACTAACCTCATTAACCGGCTGGACATCTACTCCTTCGACAGCAAATGAACCCTTTACCGAAAAGTCAAAATTACCTGTCACCAACTCAAATGACAGCTTCAAACGGCAAATAGGGTTAACTTCTTCACCTCCTATTCTCTTCAAAATAATCAGGTCTCCTGTGAAAGACTGTTCCACCAATGGGTGTACTCCTAGTACCACCACACTATGGTTGTAACCTATATCACGTATCATCTTCACCAGGGTTCGCTCACTCCCGTCTATTGCTGCTAACATATCTTCATAAATATATGGTTTAAAGGCATACACGCTGTTGGGGTTTATCCTATTTGTCCTGTAAAAGTTGGCTGGTTTATTTTCCTCTTCGACCTTTCCAGATTGTTTCTTCGTCTTCACATTCAGTAAAGTTGAGCTATCTTTAATCATTTGAGCGACTGCTTTTGGTTGGCTTGACAACATTCCTCACTGATATGACCTCTCTTGCCACACGTAAAGCAGAAAATAACAACCTTCTGCACATCTTTCACGATACTTGAAGGAGGACGACTCGACTATTGTTGTTGTGGTACTATCCTATTCTACTCGGCGACAGTACCAGTGCTACTTCCGCTGTAACTATTGAACTTGTTCACATAGTTATTACTGAAATGGATTCCATGGTTCGGCAAATACTTTACACTTGGTGGAAATGACAGTTGAAACTTCATGCCTGAGGAGGGTTTATGACTGATAATATTATAATCTTTACTCAGGTAAGCAGCTTTATCAAGTTTCTTCACCTTTCTCTCTTTCAAGTACGTTGGAATATGTTTAGAAATTCCTCGTAGATACAGTTCTAGTATTATCAATTTTTCTAAATCAGCTATCTCCCTCACATTAGCAGCCTCTGTCCATCTCTTAAAACATTGCCAAACCTTATAAAAGTAATCCAGGAAAGTCCTTTTTTTCATCCTTCCTCAAACTTTGGTACCTTTCATTATAATATTCAGGGGTCATCTGATACACTTGCAGCACTCTCATCTTCACTTTCCCAATCAATACACTCCACACTAATAAAGACCATTTACCTTCTGGCCATTTCATCATCGACGCAACCATTTCAAAATGATGAAATAACTCATCCGAAGTTGCTTCTGCAAATTTTTGAATTAACACCTGTGCATTTGCCACATCAAACATCTGAGTTGTCGGCCCTGCACGAGCATTCAACAGTTCCAATTCCCTCACATGTTGTACATCTTCTGCCCGTCTTTCTTCCCATCTTGCTATAATCTTCCAATTGATCCAATTCTCCTCCACTGCATCTACATCTCAGCCTGTACATCCCTTTCTGCTTTCATGCCTTTAGTTTGTGGGCCAACTGGTTCTTGCTTCGCTAAACATTGTTCCTGAGCTTCCTCCAATAATTAACGAGCTGCTACAATATTTTCTTCTGACAACTTTCCTGAGCTTATCAACGCTTTTAAGGTTAGACACTTGATTTGGGCTTTAATCATTCCACTCGAAGCATGGCCACCACATGCCATGAAACTAGAGAGCCACTGAGCTTCTGACAATACCTGAACATTTGGGTTATTCAAAAACTGTATGATATTAAACTGTGCCATCTTGTTCTTTAACAGAAAATTTTATACCTCTTCAAAAACTATATCCTAACAATATACCAAATCTTATCAACACTGCACTATTCAAATCTTTAATCAAAATATGGAACTGTTAAGACCATTATTTAAAACAGATTCACTCTATCCCAAGGGTTTGGGCACCAAAAATATATTATACTATGGCTCCCCGGTCTGTGCACCTAAAATATATTATAAGATGGTCCGTTGTCTGGGAACCATACATATAATATTATATATATTATGGCTGGTAAGCTATACAACCTCACGAAACTCAAACTCACCTGTTTGCTTTTACATTAAATCTGTTAGACTTGGAATTATTAATATCCGAACTCTGAGACAGTTATATAATTCCCAGGCAGCAATATTTAAAATGCTGAATATCCAACAGTCTCTTAAGTAGACTTAAAACTAAACTGAGTAATTTTTCGTAAGAATTATTTAAATACTTTACTTAGTATGATTCTTTACATGATACGAGCAAGGTTGTAATAAACACTGATGATTGAAATAATACACTCTTTACAAAAATAAATATATTCCATATAAATTACAACACTTAGAAATAATTTACATAAAAACAAAATAAATCACTCGAAATATTAAGTCTGAACAAAACTTAGATCAAGACAAAAATGTTACATTCTGACAATTATATAATCACTTAACTTGAAATATCAAATTTGAATAAACCTTAGACTAAGACAAAAGAAATATTTATGAAAATTATTCAATCACATGTTTCACTTGAAATTAAATCTAATTACAATATTTAAGTTTGCTACTTAATTAAAATAGATAACCAGATCACAATACAAATGTCTATCACCTTAATACAGGGCCAGCTACAAAATTTCCAAAGGAATTTTTACAAATAAATCCCTATGTTTACAAAAACCCATCACACCAAAACCTCGATATTTAACTCTACACTTTTAAAGCAATACACCGAGTTACGTGGGAGAGTGAGAGAGAGGTGGGATATGGCCATGAGTTAAGGCTCAGACTCTCTATCGGATCTGTGCTACCCTGGGGTCGCCTTTACATATGAAACTTGGCTACTTCCAGAAGATTCCAGGTCTGAAATCATGGGGATTTGCCTAATAGCGACGCCAGAGTTTCTGACTATTAAAAAATGTCAAGAGACGAATCCTGGATTTTCAGGCAACTCTCGGATGCCCACCCTCACAACAGGGAGACAAAGTTTCACCAGGGCTGTCGAGAACCTTCCAAAGCACATGCCATACAAGAATTTTGTATTTTCTTACAAACATGACACAATACCTCATAAAAATATCTAAAAGAATATTACATAATTCCTTGTTCCTATTTAGTATGATCACATTAGACTCTCAAACAGCTTATGTAAGACTTTGTAACAAAATATGTGAAAAAAAAGTAAATTCTTGAAAATAGAATAAGTTTACATATAATTACTTGAAATGAAGAATACAATGAAATTAACGATGAAAGTCTCACATAATTTTCATACAATCTTAAATTTACACGAGGGAAACTCATCTTAATTGCTGGCTAACCTCTCTTCAATGCAAAAATGAAATATATATAAAAAATGAACAAACTAATGTATTTAGTCTACACTAGACCAGCTTCATAAGAATATATGTATATTATATATATATATATATATATATATATATATATATATATATATATATATATATATATATATATATATATATATACATATATATTTATATATATATATATATATATAGTATATATAATTATAAGTATAATTATATATATATATATATATATATATATATATATATATATATATATATATATATATATATATATATATATATATATATATACAGTATATAAATACTCTATATATATTACATATACATATATATGTATGTATATATATATGTATATATATATTTTATATATATATATATATATATATATATATATATATATATATATATATATATATATATATATATATATATATATATATATATATATATATATATATACTTTATATATATTCTATATATAAGTATATATGTATATATATATATATATATATATATATATATATATATATATATATATATATATATATATATATATATATATATATATATATATATATATATATATATATATATATATGTATGTGTGTGTGTAAGTAATGTATTATATTTTTATATACAGATAAGTTCCATATCTGTAAATAAACCCATGACCCTGGGGGTCATTGGCGAATTAGGAGTGTAACTCCAGCGCCATAACAGGATGTGAAATTAGACCGTGCTAAGCAATGCTTGTAGTAGCCGGAAGGCATTGCATGAATAAACATTTATGTGTGTCTTGTAAACATGTCACAACGCCTCCGGTGGGAAGCAGTTGACCTATTGAGCCTACCGGAATCACCTGACTTTCTGCCTGAATAAACATTCATGTTTGTCTTGTAAACATGTCACAACTCCTCCCGTGTGAAGCAGTTGACCTATTGAGCCCTACCGGAATCACCTGACTTCCGGCCATAAGGCTACGTGATCATTTTGTTGGATTATTATATAAAACGCTGAGAAAGCTAGTGTTATTCTATTGACGCGACTCTCTTGTAAACCAGTTCTATTCATCTTTTCATACTGAATGGTCATCCAACCAAACCATCCATACATCAGTGAAGAAACCTACAAGTCTAATATTTCTATATCACATTTGAAGAGACATGAGGATGGAACCACAATGTGTACATACAACGTTCATACACTAACAATTGGTGGCAGCGGTGGGATACAGTAAAAATCAGCGTTTACACCTGTAATAATCAGCAGTTTTACAACAGTAATAAATCTACAATTACAATGAAGTATCTCCGTCTACCAAAGTAATAGAATCATCGAATATCAGCTATAAATAAGATATAAACTGAGGAAACAGGATCTTCAATCAACAAGCATCAGTAAACATCCTAAGAATATGAAGAAATGTCCTTCATCAAGACAAATTCTAGTATCTATATCAACGTTTAGTGAAACAGTCATCGAATATTCAACACACGACAAGAAGCCAAGTCGAAGGTCATCACGCCAGCAACACTCTTCCTGCAAACGAGAGAGAGAGAGGGAGAGGACATGACGTCATCGGATCAAAACAATCTTCACGCATATATACTAAGCTATGTACATCCTTCATTCATTCAGGTTTTTTTCAGTGAAGTGTTTTATGTCACCAGTCTATTGTCCATTATTGCTGGGGTGAGTTATGTGTAATCTTAGTCTTCCTTCATTAAAAGAATCTACTGTATATTCAACTATGAATTCTTGTCTGCTGAATTTTTTTTTTTTGTTCTAATTCCGTTTTCTTTCAGAAATTCTCGGGAAATATCTTTATCACATTAACTGTCTTAATATCATCATTTTAGGGGACTTTGTTATAATCTGCAACACATCTTTGTTGTATAGTGCATATGCGTTTACACAGTGGACTTGTGTATTGACATAGATAATTTGATAGGATCGCAAGGAATTGTAGTGATAGGAAAAAAGTTAAAGTTAACATGACACCACTTGTGAATCCCAGACCCAGTAACCCCACTCCCATGGTTACTCTAGTAAGTGCAAGATCAGCTATTGTTCTTTTTCAAGGTTGGGTCAATGGGTTCCTGCCTCAGAACGTCGAGTCATGGATCTCGTCAGTAGATGCTCATTTAAACGCAAAAGGCATCACAGAACCATCTGTACAATTAAAAGAAGCTAAAAGTTTCATAGACTTTGTTAAAGGAGATGCAAATGCGTATCTTAGAGGAGTCTCTTTCCAAGAGGCAGTTACATGGAACGATTTCAAAGTTAGGCTACGTGCAATACACGGCAGTGAAGAAGCTTTAGATGTAGTTTTGGTGTTAAGAAACATATATACTTAATCAAGCCTCTATGACTCAGCTTAAAGTTATAGAATGGGCGGCACTCATTGCCGACCGGTTGAAGGAATATCAAGATAATTTACGTAATTCCACATAGGTTACAGGAGATAACATCGACGTGAAAAATTTCTTATGGCTAATGTATTTAACTTGCATGACAGCTATGTTGGCTGAAGCTTTAGTTGGGTGTTTTGATAAAAAGCTAACGCCCGAAAGTACGGAACTAGATGTGTATAAACAGATAAAAAAACACATATCTAAGTGTACTGACCTTGATCCCTTGCTTACTCAAGTTTTTGCAAAAAATTAGACTAAGCCACAGCAAGTAAACGTAGTTAATAATAATCAAGCTGCAGGAATGACGTTACAATTGCAAACGTTAAGGTCTCATGATTGCAGACTGTAGAACACGATTTTGTTCGATTCATAATAGTTCAACCCATTCATATAATCGATGCTTCTCACGTAATCAACAGCAGCATCCTAGAAATACACAAACAGTTCCCTATGAAAATAAAAAGAAGAATCCTCAGTTCAATAAGAATAAATGGGCGAATGGCAATACTGTTCAAAATAGAAAATAAACAATTAGTGCTTCAAGTACTCTGTTCCTGGGCCGTTTAGCCAGAACTCGCAAGGTCAGACGAATTTTCCTAATGTGCAAAGCAAAGCAAATACCACTTGGTTAACTCCATTGGGGGAGAGAATGATGTTGGGTCATTCATATCAACATCTCTTGTATCAAATAATCCTTTTGATAATTTACCAGATCATTGTGAGGCAATAGATTTTCCTATGAAACACACGGCCGAATCTAATAAATCAGTGCAGGTTTCCGTAGATTTGCAACAAATTCATGCAATAATAAGCCAAAATGAGTTACGGCCAACATTATATGCTGTAAATTTAGAACACCGATCCTTCACATTATTTTTTTATTCTGGTAGTCCACGTAATATCATGGATTTGAGGACTCACCACTTGTTATTTTTGAACTTCCCTATAGAGAAGTCCGGAGTAAGGCTCTCGGGTATAGGAAATAATGAATTAAATGTAATAGGAGTAACTCATGTTCAGTACAAGGTCGGTAAGCGCACCTTTATCGTTGTACAAAACATTGATATGTATCCAGCTATAATTATAGGATACCTGTCTATGGGCACTCAAATAATTACCTTAGCCCCTGCCAAACACGGCGTGTATATCAAAGGAAAATTCTATAAGTCTTAAGATACCTTAAAATCAGTTTTGAATAAAAAGGAGACGGCAAATAAACAGTAACGTACGTTGAAGAACCAATCAATTGTCTCATGAATCAAGAAACAATATATGCGACCCAACAGAATTCTCGTTCACCCATAATATCAGTTTGAACGTAACTTCGAATATATTAGTGGGAGTAAAGAAAACATTGCCGGGATCTGAAATATTAATCCTTTCTGACACTCTGAAAACTAACGGATTGTCCATCACACAAGCCATTTATACAGTAGGCTCACAACAACAATGTAATAATGAAGTCTACAATCATTTGAATACGACTTTAGTAATTCATAAAAATCAACATATCTTGGATGTGGAAGTTTATAAACATCGCATTCTTACCGTCGCTGAGATCAATCATGCTCAATCAGTTGCAGATGAATCCCTTTTGCAATCTATAGAAAATAAAATCAATAGAGACATTAAACAAAAGGAAATTCAGCAAAAATATTTTGATCTTTTAACTAAATATCATGATGTTTTCTCCACTACAGATGGATCTTTAGGTAAACCGGATGTCATAGAGCACTAAATAAGATTAAAAGACAAGCATAAAGTTATCTATGTACCCTCGTACGGACTCCCTATGAAATTCAGAATGAGATAAATAATAAAGTAGGTAAAATGCTAGAAGAAGGAGTCATTAGGAAATCGAACAGCCCTTATAAATTTCTGTTAATAGTTGTACCAAAAAAAACGATCGAACATGGCGTATCTGCGTAGACTTCCATCGCTTAAATGAGGAAACGATCCCTGATCGACTCCCAGTGCCATGTACTGACGATATCTTATCTTTGCTAGGTCAGAACAAATATTTTACCAGTTTTTGGACTTACTTAAAGGCTTTCACCAGATACCATTGGAAGAAGATAGTATCCCATACACTGCCTTCAGCACAGCCAGGGGACATTATGATTTTTTACGGATGCCTTTTGGTTTACGTTGAGCTCCCATAACATTTACTAGAATGATCAACATAGTGTTTGGAGACTTGTTAGGGGACATATTGCATGCCTATATGGACGACCTTGTAATCTTTTCTAATACCTTAGAAGAACATTTACGTAAACTGGAGCTAATGCAACAGAGACTAAGACAGCATAATTTAAGGGTAAAGATTAGTAAGTGTTAATTCTTCAAATCAGAATTAGTCTATTTAGGTTTTACGGTGTCTAGTCAAAGTCTTAAAGTAGTTCACGATAAGGTGTCGGCTATCCGTAACTTCCCGATACCTACTGATGTCAAGGGAATACAGCAATTTCTGGGGTGTAGTGTGTATTACAGGCATTTTATACGCAATTATTCAATAATAGCCGCTCCCCTAACTGATCTTACGAAGAAGGGCGTAGATTTCATATGGTCTGAGTAGCATCAACAGGTGTTTGATACCTTGAAAGATGAACTCTGTAGTTCTCCTATCTTAAGATTTCCTGACTTCGGTAAGGAATTCTTCATTGCAACAGACACCTCAGACCTAGGAGTAGGTGGGGTATTGCTTCAGCAATATGATAAACAGTTTTTCCCGATAGCTTTTTATTCACGTAAACTGAGACCTTCCGGAAGTAAATATGCAGTAATAGACAAGGAACGGCTAGCTATTGTTAATTCACTAGTACATTTTAAGTTCATAATATACGGTTATCCCGTCAAGATTCTTACTGATCATAAGCCCCTAACTGACGTCTTTAAAGGCTTTAGTCACAGCCCCAAACGAACTCTGTGGCATATGATCATCCAAGACTTTGGCTCGAGGATCGGGTATTTACCTGGGAAAGCAAATATCATTGCTGACGTTTTATCACGAAACCCCGAGTCATCTTGTACGGAGCCATTAGCTGAATTAATAGATATATCAACATCAATGCCTATTGTTAAAACTGTATCTGAACAGGAAGATCTGGGCTGGAGCGCTGAAATAATACAGATTGAACAAAGAAAAGATCAGCAATTTGAAAAAATCATAAATGCTTTGAACGGAAATCTTAAGGAAAAGGGATATATAAAGTATACGCAGCAGAATTATATAATCAAAGATAATACTCTGTGCAGATCCATGACAAGGAAAACCCGCAATACACCACAAGTGACTAACGACCAGGTAGTGGTACCAATCTCACTTATACCCACTGTCCTAAATTGGTTGCATGCAAATCCATTGCATGGCCACCCGGGGTTCTCCATAACGTAACAGAAAGCCAAATCATTATTTTATTGGCATAAGATGCTTACAGATATAAAAAAGCACATAGCTAATGGTCGCACTTGTCAGGAAAACAAAGGGCACACGAAGACACCTGTCAGCCTAGGGGCTTATCCCATGCCCAATCAACCCTTTAAAAGGGTACACTTAGATTTATTAACAGGGTTTTACAAGTCACACAGAGGAAATAAGAAACTCTTAGTCATTATAGATGCTTTGACTCGATTTACAGAACTGATAGCGCTTAAAACTAAAACCGCGATCGAATGCGTTAGGAAATTTTACGAGTGCTGCATTTGTAAACATGGAATTCCACACATGATAATCTCAGACTCGGGTGGAGAATTCAATAATCATTTCCTTAACTCGTTGTGTGAATTCCTTGGCATAAAGAAAATCAATACCATGATCTATCACCCAGAGTCGAATGGGCTAGTGGAAAGAGCGAATAGGAAGGTTTTAAACATATTAAGAGTTACACTAGGGGGATCAGACCCCAACTTGGATATTGCCATACCTGTGGTACTAAGTACTCTGAATCACTCATATCATGTATCTATTAAAATGTCGCCGCACGAGGCACTGTACGGTACCCCAGCTAGAACGTTTTTCCATGTATTAACGCCTTCAACCAATTTATCAAATTCTCTAAAGGATGTTATGAATGCAAGCATAAGTCGGTATAATATAATATAATAAAGAATCTAGAAGAATCACAAATCATAATGAAAAGGAATCATGATAAAATAGCTAAGCCAACTAAAACATATACCGCGTGTGATTAGGTATACATACAAATATACGTACGCAAAGGACTCAATTACAAACTGACACCTAAGTTTGAAGGACCATTTAACATTTTAGAAACATTAACGGCTCATAGATTTAGAGTTTAAAACAAATCCCAACCCACTGATGAGAGAATCATACCATTGGCACACATAAGAAATTAAAAGAATGGAGAAGGAAGTGAGGGAAATTTTTGTATCTATGAAACTTGTATAATATTTGTATGTAAACATTTTTTTTTTTCTTAAAACAGGAATAATTACACATATTTTTTACTCATTGCAGGTTTCCAAAATGAAGCTTTTATAGTTAGGAGTGATATTGTTCGTTCAGACATTCTTTTGTGTGGGAAGAGCCTTAAAACTAAAATTATAGATTTTAAGTATGGCACTATTGTAGAGAGAACAGAAGACGCTTTCATTACCGCAAGCAATATAGTTATAGAAGTAGATATGCAAGCGATTTTCCTCCCAGAGAATGATGTCATTAACCTAAAGAGCGACCTGTTGAGGTTCGCTGTTTCGTTAAATGAAATGCACCAACGTCATATTCCTTTTAATACAGAGAGTTCGCTTGCACCAACATTAAGCGTTGCAGAAATGTTACCATACGACTTGTAAAATAAAACCGATGAGGCAGAAGCTCTGGCTCGTGATCTACTGAAGTGGACTGTGCGACACAATAACCTTGAAAGACGTAACCCCTTTATTTTTGCTGCACTAAACATGTTTGGATCTGTTGCAAGTTTAGGCTTAGGAATTTCAAATCGTCTTAAAATCAGTGATTAAAATAAGAGAATTGAGTCTTTAGAACATGAAAACGAACTAGTTTTATCAGAACTGCGGAATCAATTAACATCAATTAATCAAATAATGAGCTTGGTGAACGAATATTCTAGTAATATCAGTCAGATTATGGAAGTACAAATCTTCCTGGCAACGTTAACGTATTATAATTCAAAAATAGATCATATCCGTACTAAAATTTCACATTTTATTGAGAAATAAAAGGACTATGTGGAAGCTATTACGCTAGCAACTAAGGGTGTTTTATCACCACACCTTTTGCCTATTAAAGACCTAACGTTAACTTTGGAGAACGGACGGGAGAAAATGGGTTATGTTCCTTTGTTAGACGCCCATATGATATAATTTTATCATAGTTTAATATCAGTAAGTGTTGAAAATTACAGGATCATGATTACAATTCCTTTTGATTCTTCTGATGCCTGGCAAGTTTACAAAATAGCACCATTCCCAACTTTCATGACGAATAACTCAAGTCTAGTAATATCCAGTTTGACAGGACACCTATTGATTTCCCCTGATAAGGAAACGTATACGGTCATTAGAGACTTAGATAAATTAACTCACTGTTCAGAAGCAATGAATAATAAAGTATGTACAGCTGACTCCTTTGAATTCCATCATATATCAATGGATTCATACGAGTTATGTATAGTGCTAAACGGTTCTCTCTCTCATACACATGAAGATTGTCTGAAAAACCTTTTCCTTTCGACGATAATAGGTTCAATTACAGATTGAACAACGGCTCGTGGATGCGATACGACAAGGCCGGCTTCAATGTATCATGCCCGGTCGGATCCACGACCCACTCCCAGGTCTTCATTGCAGCTGACTTTTGCATCGGGACGTCCCCGAACTGCACGGTCCAAGGAGTTAACACCATCATCAGGGAACGGGCCTACTTAGCGAATTTCACGTGGACCACTACAATCCTATCCTTACCTCTCCCATACAATGCACAGTTGGCTAATCGGTTGACGCAACTAGCCGAGATGGACCACCCGTCACCGACTTATGCAGGGGGGAATCTTCGTTTCTACATGTCTCTGGCATCAATCAGAGTTACGGTGGTGATTCTTATTGCCGTTAACATCCTTGCTTGGCATAGATTGAGGCAAAAACAGGTGGAGCTCCAGAGGAACGTCTTGCCTCGTCCAGACAACACTCCTATTGCGTTGAAAGCATTTACATTTAGAGCCATTTGAAATTGGCCATTTCACTTGACTCGGGGGGGGGGGGGTTGTGTGGAATGGAGAAGTGTGTGAAAAGCAGTCAGCACGCTGGTAATATGCTGTTGAAGAGACTCCAGGATATTGCATTTGTATTATATATATAAACAGCTAAAAAGTATCTTTTGGGCACCTAATAAAATATTGTAGCCCTACATATATATATATATATATATATATATATATATATATATATATATATATATATATATATATATATATATATATATATATATATATATATATATATATATATATATATATATATATATAGCCGTGGTGCGTGTACTTACAGGAATCTATATCTTGTGCACAATCATCAATTTTTATGTATCTATATCCTTACCAAGGTAACAAATATTCCTAATCAGATACTAATGAACAATAATATCAATTATAATATACCTGTATCTTTAACAAAATTAACAACTATTTTTTAACAAGTTACCAATTCGTATATACATGTTCAATTTTTTTTTGTGGTACCTCATAATCATTTACTAGCATTATGCCATATATAGCATACATGGATCTGTATTTTCCATACATTCTTCTTTATTTATGACTATGTCT